>NC_057740.1:29212117-29275554 GCF_004010195.1 Chiloscyllium plagiosum | reverse complement strand
TGGGTAACCTTGTCGAATGCCTTACTGCAGTCCATATAGATCACTACTGCTCTGCCCTCCTCAATCTTCTTTGTTACTTCTTCAAAAAACTCAATCAAGTTTGTGAGACATGATTTCCCATGCACAAAGCCATGTTGACTATCCCTAATCAGTCCTTGCCTTTCCAAATACATGTACATCCTGTCCCTCAGGATTCCCTCCAACAACTTTCCCACTACCTACGTCAGGCTCACTGGCAGAGAAGGTGCAGAGAGAGAGAGAGAGAGAGATCAGTGTTAACATTTGAGAGGCCCGTTCAGAAGTCTGGTAACAGTGGGGAAGAAGCTGTTCTTGAATCTATTCATTCAAGTATTCAAACTTTTACATCTTCTGCCCAATGGAAGAGGGTGGAAAAGAATATAACTGGGGTGGGAGAAGTATTTATTTATGTTGGTTGGTTTCGCGAGGCAGTGGGAAGTATAGATGGTGGCAATGGATGGAAGGCTGATTTACATGATGGACTCAGCTATGTTCATGACTTTCTTTAGTTTCTTGTGGTCTTGTGGTTTTGGGAAGAGCATTTGCCAAACCACACTGTGATGCATCCAGATAGAATACTAATGGTGCATCTATAAAAGCTGGCAAGAGTCCTTGTGTCCTTTCTTGACTATCACATTGACTATGGGTGGACCAGGACATATTGGTGGTGATCATCACTCCCAGGAACTTGACAGACTCAACCATCTCCACTTCAGCACCATTGATACAGATAGGCGTGTGCCCTCCACTCTGTTTCCTGAAGTCAATGACTAGCTTCTTCGTTTTGCTGACATTGATGGAGAGATTGTTGTCTTTACACTAAGCCTCAATCTCTTTCCTTTATTCTGTCTCATGGTTTTGTTTGAGATCCGACTTACAATGGTGATGTCATCAGCAAGCTTGTAAATGGATTTGAGGCGGAATGTGGCCACACCATGATGAGTGTATAAGGACTATAATAGGGGGCTAAGTATGCAGCCTTGCAGGGAACAGGTGTTGAGGATTATGATGGAGGAGATGCTATTACCTATTGTTACTGTTATGGATCAGGAGCTGAGGTTCCAGTAACAGAGTGAGGAGCCAAGATCTAAGTCTCTGAGTTTAGAAGTGAGTTTGTTTGGAATTATGGTGTTGAAGGTGGAACTGTAGTCAATAAGTAGGGAGCCTGACATAGGTATCCTTGTTATCCAAATGTTCCAGGAATGAGTGTAGGACCAGGAAGATGGCGTCTGCTGCAGACCCATTGTGCTGGTAAGCAAATTGCAATGTGTCAAGGCAATATGGTAGGCTGGAGTTGATGTGAGCCATTCCTGATTTTGCCCAAAATATTGATTTTCCTGCTCCTCAGATGCTGCCTGACCTGCTGTGCTTTTCCAGCACCACTCTAATCTTGACTCTAATCTCCAACATCTGCAGTCCTGACTTTCGCCTTATAGCCTGTAATGTCATGTAAGCTTGCCACAAACAACGGGTAGCTGTGTGGTTGGTCTGGGTCTCAAGTTTAATTTGGTATTGCTTCTTGGCATCTCTGATTTCATTACGCATCTGGATTTTCTATAGAGGTTAAGGTTGCACAATGTGTATGCCACAGACCTGGATTTCAGTAGGGAGTGGATCTCCTGGTTCATCCATGGTTTCTGGCTGGGGAACATTGGGATTAACTTCTTTAGCATACAGTCTTCTACACGCATACTAATGAAGTCTGTGATGGTAGTGGCATGCTCGTTTAGGTTGGCTGTTTGAGTTCTTGAATATGGACCAGTCCACCGACTCTAAGCAGACATGGCTGGATGTGTGCTCCAATAATACTCAAGAAGCTTGACACCATTCAGAACAAAACAGCCTGCTTGCTTGGCACCACATTCACAAGCATACACTCCCTCCACCATTGCTTAATAGCAGCAATGTGTACTATCTAGAAGATGAACTGCAGAAATTCACCAAAGATCCTTAGCACTTTCCAAACTCAAGACCACTTCCATCTAGAAGGACAAAGATAGCAAATACATGAGAATACTTCCAACTACAAGATCCCCTCCAAACAACTCACCATCTTGACTTGGAAATATATTACCGTTCTTTCACTGTTGCTGGGTCAAAGTTCTGGAATTCTGTCCCTAAGTGCATTGTGAGTCAATCTACAGAATGTGTACTGCAATAGTTCAAAAAGACAACTCACCACTACCTTCTAAAGGGCAACTAGGGACAGGCATCGCTGGAAGCCAGCTATGCCTATGACTCACGAGTGAAGAACAAACAAGATTACCAGTATCCTTATATTTTTATTATGATTTCAGTGAATTGCTTTGGGCATTGGATATTTGAAATCAAAACAGAAAATACTGGAGAGTTTCAACATTCATGGAGGGAGAAACTATTAATGTTTGAAGTCTGATTTGATTCTTCAAGTCATAGAATAGGAATTGCAGAAAATGCTGGTACTTTGCAAAAGTAACTCACCTAGTTCTACTCCCCGGTTGTGTTTTCTCTGCATGTAGTATCTACATTTTGCTCTCTCCAAATAAATTCAACTCTCATTGGAAAGCCGTAATTAAATCTTCTTCTTGAACAGTATCATAACCCCTAGGGTTTGTCCTCTATGTTGCTGTTGCTTCACACCTTAAACTGGTAGGCTATGGTTCTCACCCTTATTGGAAAATGGGAACAAGTTTCCACCATCAGACCAGACCCCTTATGATTTTGAAAATCTTATGGAATGTCTTTGCAGTCTACTTTAGGAAAATAAATCTTAGTTTCTCCAATTTACCACTCAATGCTGAAAACATTCTCATCAATCCTGTATCATCAATAGCGAGATGAGCAGTATAGACAAGTTTTTGTTTCAAATTGTAAAGATAAAATATAGACTGGGGTTTCTTAAGGGTATAATGTTAAAGCTATTCCTTTCTTATCAATTTTACTGACCTAGACTTGGATGTACGGGACACAATTTCAAAATTTATGGAAAATGTGCACCGTGAGAAGGATAATACCGGAGACTTCAAGAGCACATTGGAAGTCTGGCATAATGGATGGGCGCATGACATGAAGTTAAGAAGTGTGAAGTATGATTCAATTTATCAAGAAGAATGATGAAAAATAACGCAAAATAAAGGATGCAATTCCAAACAAGATATAGTGATAGAGTTCAGTGGATTGCTGAGAGTTAGTTTTCTGAGTTCGTAATTATCTTCTAATAGTTATTTTATGATTTTGTGTCTAAAACCTAGAACACAGTGTGTTTTATTAATTGTTTGCTCAATCTGTCCTCTATGCACATATATCCTGAAGACCCTCTGCCACTTTCAGACTGCACTGAAATGTCAGCCTAGATTTATATATGATGTGGAGCAGCTGGAGTTGGACTAGGGTGGACAAAGTTAAAAATCACATAACATCAGGTTATAGTCCATCAAGTTTATTTGGAAGCACTAGCTTTCAGAGCGCTGTTCCTTTATCAGGTAGCTGTTGAGCAGGACCATAAAACATAGAATTTATAGCAAAAGTTTACAGTGTCATGCAACTGAAACAATTTACCGTATATACCAGAGTAAAAGTCAACCCCCTATTTTTGTCCAAATAACCTGGAATTTTCCATACGTCGTGTGTAAAAATCGACACTAGTTTTTCACAGATAACACATCAACGTTAATGAGTCAGTATGCCGGCCATCACGTCCCGCTTCAGCTTTCCAGTCTGCCAGTTGTTCTCCTCCACTCCCAGTCTTCCAGTCCACTGGCTGTCGAGTTCTGTTCCGGGTTTACGGAATTACTGTAATTCTTTTTATTTTGTTTATTTATTTACAGATCAGTTGGGCTTCTTTTAGATTAGATTCCCTACAGTGTGGCTGCTAATGATACGGTATAAATTTTGACAGGCATGAATTTCAGACCCTCAAAAGTAGTATCCATGTAATAATCAACCCCATAATTTAATCTTAAAAAGTAGTGAAAAAAATTCGACTGTTACTTGAATATATACGATATTTAACAAACCTAGATTGCTGTTAAGTCTTTAATCTTTTAGAATGGGTTGCAGGTTTCGGTTCATTAATATGTAAGAGCTTCTTTTAAGTCACATTCTCAAAATAACTTAAGGTTTTATTAAAAAAAGTGACATCTCAGCTCAGACATTGCATTAAAGGTGTGAGTTTACAGGCTGTATGTATCCCAGTCTTGAGTCAGACTGGTAGAGTCACACGCTCCCATATACACCCCCTCTCACAGGTTTATACTCCATCACACACACGCACTTTACCAAGCATGAACACACGCAAACACACTCAGGCACACTGATACTCATGTGTTTGCTTGCTCGTTTTCTCTCTCTCTCATGCACACACACAAACACACACACACACGTAAGTCTATGTGGTGAACTTACATTTGCTCAAAAAGTGCACAACCTGCAGGCAGTCAATCCATGCATTATTTTATAAATTCCACTTTGGAAATAGAACCAGTCTGACACAAGATTGGGAAACAGACTCTAACTTCGCACCTTTGAGCTGAGATATCACCTTTTTTACGTTAAAAATCACACAACATGAGGTTATAGTCCAACAGATTCATTTGGAAGCACTAGCTTTCAGAGCATTGCTCCTTCATCAGGTAGCTATGGAGATTTTTAACTTGGTCCACCCCAGTTCAACAGTCTCCTCCACATCATGACTTTTTAAAAATAAAACCTTAAGTTATCTTGAGAATGTGATTTAAAAGAAGTTATGTGATTCACATATTAATGAACTGAAACCTGCAACCCATTCTTAAAGATGAATGATTTAACAGCAATCTAGGTTTGTTCAATATATAATTTCAGGTGCATGACACTGTAACCTTTTGCTACAAATATTGTGTCTTATGGTCCTGCTCCACAGCTACCTGATGAAGGAGCAGTGCTCTGAAAGCTAATGCTTCCAAATAAACCTGATGGACTATAACCTAGTGTTGCGTGATTTTTAGCTAGATTTATATATTCACATCCCTGCATTGGGACCTCAACCCACAACCATTTGAATTAACAGATAATAGTGACCACTATGTGAAAGCTAATAGTACCCAAGTTACCATGTAACATTTATTGTTCTGATGTGATCCCCAGTAAAGAAATAAATAATGCACACAGCTCTGATCAAATGAAAAGCAATGTTAGCAGTGGAGACTGACAGTATTACTGTGTACTAATAAAGACTGAAGCTGAACCCTATTTTAGAGAGGAAATGTAAATGGTTTTTCCCTATTTTGTTTAATTTCCCCTATAAATGTCTGTGTTCCATATACAGGATCATTTTAAGAACAAAAAAGAAGAAAGATTTGTATTTTTACATAACTCATTTCATGGTCTCAGGATATTCCAAAGCCCCTTACAGCAAATAGAGTACTTTTGAAATATAGTTACCATTTAATCGCAGGATATGTGACAACCAATCAAACTCTTGCAAAGAGTGGTGTGATGATGACCAGATTATCTATTTCGGTTATATTAGTTGAGGAATAAATGTAAATGTTGCCCAGCATACCAGGAGGAAAAACTTTACTCTTCCTTAAAATAGGGCATGAGATAATTCATCCACATGAAAAGTCAACTGATAAAAACTGCAATTTACAGTAGGTAATGCAAGTTCCACACACTGATTTGAAGCCTCCACCATAGGGTCATTGCTGGATACTGGAGGCAAATGTGGTGGGATGAAGATCACAGAGGGGAGTACTCACTATCGAGGGAAATGCACCAAGATTCCTCAGGCGGTGCCTTTGACCACAACCAACTGGAAGCACAAGTGTAGCAGATATATGTGAACACCATTTCCTGCAAGCTCTTCCGTAAGCCCTCACCATCCTGACTTGAAAATATATAACTGTTAGTGTTGCTGGGTCAAAATCCTGGAACTCCCTCCCTAAATTGTGGGTGTACCTACACCAAATGGATTGGAGTGGTTCAAGAAGGCAGGTTTCCACATAAATGCTACATCCTGTCTTCCTTTACCATCTTCTACCATAAATGAGCCACTGATAAAGGGTTTAAATAGGCCCTCCCTATCCTCTTTTCCATTGTCTTTTGAACAAATAGTCCTTTATCAGCCTATCCTCTTTGTTTGCAGGCTTTCCTAAGGACTTCCTAACTGACTTAATGAATTATTTGATGTACCCGGACTCATAACATCACAGGCTTCACAATACATAATCCACTTTGGCAGTTTCTTATTCAAATATTCCTTAGTCAAGTTCTCCCATTCAGGTTGATTATCTGCCATGATTTCACAGCAAAGTTTCAAAGCAAAATTCAATTATACAGAAATTTAAATGGTCTAATGAAATCTGAAAAGGTATTTGTTCGATTACCTCTATTCTAATCCACCTACTTGGATCCTCGTCGTCACGTGGGGCAACTTCCGTCTTAATGCAGGCTCAGGCTAGATTTTTGAGAATACAAGGCTGGTAGCTTTGACTTTAGAGCAATCTAAGGTCACTCCTTATTGTGGGTCACTCAGGGGATACTAATTGTTGTGTTTAAATTAGCACAAGATATGTTTACTTTGGATACTTGTTAAGAATCTCACAGATAATCATGTACTGAAACCATAACTTGAACTTTATTGCATGTACCAACTAAAATAAGACCCCTCAAGTAAGCAAGTTAAGCCTCAACTTAGTTACTACTTGATTAATAATGGAATTTAGCTATGATTTCAACCAATTTCATTTGTACCTGGATGTCCAGGATTTAATCCTTCTGCTGTGTGCTTTTTTTGAAGTTCTGCTGCTGGAGAATCCTGATGTTGAATTCTTACAGGATTTTCTGTCTTGTGAACTTTCTGATGTGAGTTATTATTTTGATAACCCTGTAAACACCTCACACAGAGCTGCAATATGACAGTAGATTTGACAAATTCTTGCTCTGTGATCACTCATGTCCATCTTGGTCACTGCTCACCCTTTACCATAAACAATTTGGAAGTAGTAGCTTTCGGAGCCCTGCTCTTTCATCAGCATCTCCACATCATGGCTTTACAATAAACATTAAATTCAGGGTGTGCTGGCTAATGACACACAAGCAGAACATTGGGACCGGCACCTCATGGGTTAAACCATACTCGGTGTATGGATGAGGAAAGGTATGGTTTAAAATCATCTGTAACCTGGAAGTTTGCCCTTGCAATATTAATATCTCCCAAGCATTCAGAGTAGTTAATGTTTGTCATCATAAATATCAGTTAGCCCAGAGGAAGCCACTTTAACAGCAGAATCATACTTTGTACATTATGTGATGTGACATTTCTCTCATTATAAAATAAGTGACTAGCTGTGAGCTATGTGAAATCTGCTCCTATTTGTACAGTAATTTATTTACAATATATAAATGAAGCTGAATTTATAAGGTATGGAGCATTACATATTAGCCATTAATAGATGTGTGATATGTCAATCTAAATTTGGAAATTTCCACAGCAAAAGGGAGAGTACGGAACATTTTATAATGGCCAAAGGAACAATGCAGCTTTTGAAAGTCAAGCCAAGGATTCTAGTCTCTCAGCACAGTTATCAATGTCGGACAATTCCAATGCAATGGGTTGCAAATGAATCGGAAATGTGTTTAATTTTTCAGTCCCTTACACAAAAATTGGTTACATAAAAGTAAGAAAGACTTGGCAGGTTAGTGAGATATTTAATTTCTTGAACTATGACTGGAAGAAGATGAATGTTTGGCATACACAAGTATAGATGTACATGTTTGCCATTCAGAACAAATTCCTTTGATTCTTTGCATCAAGGAATAAGACATATTGAAGACAAAGGGCTCTTGAAAAAAAATGTGCAAATGTTGGCAATGTGGCAGGCTGAACTGGAATGGCCTCAACAGAAAGCTCGTACTTTTGACTCCATCTCATGTCCCAGTCAAAAGATCTAGTCATTATCTCAGGTTTGTCAAAGTATATTCTATCTAGTACTGAAGCATGCCAGATCCTTTTAAATAGCAGGTACTATCTTAAAAGTGTACTTTCATGTTCGAGTTGGAATGCTTCGGTGGATGAGAAAAATCAAGTATTGTACCAAAAAGACAGTAAGGTCTACCTCCATTTTATATCCCAAAATGAGAAGCAATTCACTCATCAACTCATCTGAGATAAATCAAATTCTAACTCAGTGATTCTTGAATGGGCTCCAAAGACTGGCAGAGTACAGTAAAATCTTTATTCAGTGTTATGTGTAACTCCAATATTATTAATATGAGCAGAATTGTGATTTGTGTCATATATCCTGTAAATGAGGCAAATAATTTGACCCACATACTTTATGTATATCTATTAAATCAAGTTCTAACAGCAAGGGTTTGGTATAACATGACAACTCAACTAACCAAATCAACATGAAAAGCAAGTGTGTTAAACACATCATCATAAGCATAATTGAATATACTTGAGAAGAGGGAGATGTGTAACTGAAGCTTTTCCTTTGGCACATATCAGGACAAAATCCAAGAATCCTACATTTCAAATGATGCTTGAGGAGTTTTATAGTTCTCCATTGCATTAGTTACGGCAATGCCTCAGGTAATGTGTCTACTTCCAACCAACCAACAAATCAACACAGGTCATTTATAGACATAAGACATCAAGCAGCCATTCAATTATATGATAGTTGATCTGTACCTCCATACAGCTTGCTTGCTTTTGATCCATGCCACTTGATACCCTCTGCCTAAAAAAACTGTCTTGAAAAATGGAGCAAATTCAAGACTTGCACAACCCTTTGTGTGAAAAACGGCTTCTTGATTCTATTTTGTATAACTTAGCTCTTCCTCTAAGATTGTTCCCTGTTCTGAGCAGGGATAAGCACTGAAAATGTGTTGCTGGAAAAGCGCAGCAGGTCAGGCAGCATCCAAGGAACAGGAGAATCAACGTTTCGGGCATAAGCCCTTCTTCAGGAATGCCCAAAACGTCGATTCTCCTGTTCCTTGGATGCTGCCTGACCTGCTGCGCTTTTCCAGCAACACATTTTCAGCTCTGATCTCCAGCATCTGCAGTCCTCACTTTCTCCTGAGCAGGGATAAGCCAGGTCATTCTAGGCCAGTTAGTCTGGTGTCAGTTTTGGGGAAATTGTGACCTTATAGAGGTTTACAAGATTATGAGGGGCATGTATAGGGTAAATAGACAAAGTATTTTCCCTGTGGTAGGGGAGTTCAGAATGAAAGGGCATAGGTTTAGGGCGAGAGGGAAAAGATATAAAATAGACCTAAGGGGCAACTTTTTCACACAGAGGGTGGTACGTGTATGGAATGAGCTGCCAGAGGAAGTGATGGAGGCTGGTACAATTGCAACACTTAAGAGGCATTTGGATGGGTATATGAATAGGAAGGGTTTGGAGGGATATGGGCCAGGTGCTGGCAGATGGGACTAGATTGGGTTGGAATATCTGGTCGGCATGGATGGGTTGAACTGAAGGGTCTGTTTCCATGCTGTACATCTCTATGACTCAATGACTTATCAATTGTTGGAATGGCAAGGATTGACCATCGGTAGTTAGCACAGATTTGTTTGAGGGTTATCCTATCTAATTTAATTGCGGTTTTTGAAAAGGTGACAAAATATATTGATGAGGGTAGTACTGTTGATGTTGTTTACATGGACTTCAAGGCCATGGAAGGCAGGTGCAAACGATAAGAGTCCATGAGATTTAAAGCAAGTTGGCTAACCTGATCCAAAATTGGCTTACAAATAGGAGGTAAAAAGAGGTGTGAAGGTTTGCTTTTGTAATTGGAAGTCTATGACCAGTGATGTACCACAGAATTCAGTGATGGGACCCTTGCTGTTTGTCATTTACATTAATGACTTGGATGTGAATGTATAAGGTATAATTGTAAGTTTGCAGCAAGTTGACACAAAAATTGGTGAGGTTGTTGACACTGAGGAAAATGGCCCCAGGCTACAGTTTGATTTTAATCTGCTGGTACATTGGGGCATATCAGTGGTGGAGTCGAGAGTGTGGTGCTAGAAAATCACAGCAGGTCAGGCAGCATCCGAGAAGCATAAACCCTGCATCAGGAATGAGGTTTGTGGGTCGGGCCTAAGAGATAAATGGGAGGGGGTGGGGTTGGGGAGAGGTAGCTGGGAAAGCAATAGGTGAACGAAGGTGAGGGAGAAGGTGATAGGTCAGAGGGAGCTGTGATGGACGGGTCCAGAGGGCAGTGCTGAGTTAGGGGCTAGGGACTGGGATAATGTTTGGCGGTGGAGGAGGCCCAGGACCTGCATATCCTTGACGGAGTTCAGCCACAGGGCGGTGGGGTTGGTGAGTGTGGGTGTTTCCGAGAACATCTCTGGGACATCTGCACCCAACAACCCCACCACCTGTGGCTGTCTCCACAGCCAAACAATTACCGCCCAACGCCTGGAGGAGGATCGCCTCAGATTCCGCCTTGGTACCCTGCAACCACATGGGATAAATGTGGATTTCAACAGCTTCCTCATTTCCCCTCCCCCCCATATTATCTCAGTCCCAAGCCTCCAACTTGGCACCGGCCTCCGGACCCGTCCATCACTGCCCCCTCTGACCTATCACTTTCTCCCTCACCTTCATTCATCTATCGCTTTCCTAGCTACGTTCCCCCAACCCCAACTACCTCCCATTTATCTCTCAGCCCCGACCCACAAACCTCATTCCTGATGAAGGGCTTATGCCCGGAACATCGATTCTCCTGCTCCTCGGATCCTGCCTGGCCTGTTGTGCTTTTCCAGCACCAAACTCTCAATTCTGATCTCTAGCATCTGCAGTCCTCACTTTCTTAATATGGATGCAATTTAATCCTGATAAATGTGAAGTGATGCATAATGGGAGGGCCAACAAGAGATGCACATACACTGTGAATGATAGGTCCCCAGGTAGTACTGAGGAACAAAGGGACCTTGGTGTACAAGTCTATAGATCCCTAAAGGTATCAGCACATGTAACACTGGGAAGAAGATGGCACATGGGATGTTTGCCTTCATTAGCTGGGGTGTAGAACATAGGAGCAAGGAAGTCTCATTACAAATTTATGAAACATTGTTTAGTCCACAGTTTGAATCCTGTATGGAGTTCTGGTCGCTACACCATCGGAAGGACAGGATTGCATTGAAGAGGGTGCAAAGGAGATTCATCAGGATCTGTCCCAGATGAAAATTCACACTTACGAGGAGAGACTGGATAGACTAGGTTTGTTTTCCTTTGAGCAGAGGAGGCTGAGGGGGGGTTTGATTGAGATATGCAAGATTATAACAGATATAGATGGAGTGGATCATGATTATCTCCTCCCCATAGTAAATGTGTCTAAGACAAAAGGGCATAAAATTAAAATGAGGAGCAAATGCTTTAGAGGAGACTTGAGAAAGAATTTTTACACCTAGAGGGTGTCGAAATATGGACCACGCTGCCTGAGAGGGTGATGGAGGCAGATACTCTAACAACATTATAGAAGCATCTGAATGAGTACTTAAATAGTAGACCACAGACCAAATACATGTAAATGGGATTAGTGTGGTTTGGTATTTGTTGGTTGACAGAGACATGGTGGGCTGAAGGGCCTGTTTCTATGCTGTGTGACTCTATGACTCTTCTGCATCGGGTCCCATTCATTCATCATCACAGTACTTGCTGCCCTGCACTGGCTCCCCATATAAAAACACGTCAAACTTACAATGTTAATTCATATGCTAAGATCCTTCAATAGCCTCACCTTTCCCTATATCTCTAATGTCGTCTAAATGTCTGAGAAATCTCTCAGCTATACTAACAGCACCAATCCATCACTTATCATACCTTTAACTGCAGAGAAATAGCCTCCGTTAATTTTGTCCAAATCTTTTGATTTTCCACATCAGTGGGTAGTTGATGGATTCTGGCTTTGAAATCCTGTTGCTTGGGCAGGGTCAAAAAGATTTCATGTAAGATTAGCTCAGAAAAAGGCCATTTGGCCCAACGGGTTCATGATGTTTGTTGCTCTACTTGAGGCTCCTCTCACCATTTATAATGTGCCAGTGCAGTTTTCTATTCCATATTTGCCAAATGCTTGTCCAGCTTTCCATCAAATGCATACATACTGAAAACTATTCAGCCCATCATGTCTGTGCCATTCATCAAGCATCTATCCATTCTAATCCTGTTTTGGCTTGGATGCGATGACATTTCAAGTGCTCAATTAAATTCTTCTTAAATGTTCTGATGGTTCCTGCTTCTACGACCCTTTTAGGCATCGAGTTCCTGATACCCAACATCCACTGGGTGGAAAATGTTTTGCTCAAATCCTTTGTAAATCTCCTCTTGCACAACTTCAAACTGTGCCTTCTGGTTATTGACCCCTTACCTAAGGGGAAATACATCCTTATCTATCCTATCTACACCCTTCATAAGTTTGTATGTCTCAGTCAGGATACACACATACAGAGTTCGGCCAGCTGCTAGAAAAACAGTCCCAGCCCTACTTAGTGTCTATTCATAGCTGAGTTGCTCCAGTTCAGACAACATCCTGGTGAATCTCCTTTGCAGCAGCTCGAGTGAAATCACATCCTTCTTATAGTGTGGCTCCCATAACTGCACACAGTACTCTGGATGTACCATTATATAGAGCTCCACCATGATCTCCTTGCTTCCCCATCTTCCCCAGAAAAGGAAATCTTCTCTCTGTGCAAGCAGTTCATCAAAACTTTCATCAATTAGGTCAATCCTCAGCCTTCTTTCTTCCAAGAGAAAAATGGCACACCTTGAGAACACCAATTTGAGTGGGACATGGATTTTATGGAAACTGCAACTGCATGAAGGTATTATGTAGAGTGATTGAATTTGGTGGGTTGTGAAATCTCAATTTCCTGAAAGTGGGATGAGACGCAGAGATAAGGTCAGTATTGTGTTTGAAGTGTGCGAGGTCTCATGCCAGCCTGTGATGGGTGCATCTTTTGCACATCATGAGCACTAATTAACAAAAAACATTTTTCTTATAAAGTCTGCCTTGAAGATAAAGTCAGCAATGAATTGTACCAGGTTCATGGATTTGTAAAAGTGGTGTGCACCAGTCAGCTTTCTGCAGCTCTGTCTTCTTTACCGATCTATATGGAAAGCAGAAGAATGGCTGTTTATATAGAGGCTTAAGTCCATCAAGTCTGGACAAAATGAATGTGGAGAGCATGTTTCCACTAGTAGGAGAGAATAAAACTCAGGGGCACAGCCTTAGAGTGAAGAGACGACACTTGAGAACTGAGATGAGGAGCAATTTCTTCAGCCAGAGGGTGGTGACTCTGTGGAACCCATTGCCACAGAAGACCGTGGAGACCACATCATTTAATGTATTTGAGAGAGAGATAAATGGATTGTTCATTAGTAAGGGGGAATCTGGGGTTGCATGGAGAAAGTGGGAGAATGGGTCTGAGAAACAAATCAGCTGTGATTGACTGGCAGAGTAGACTCAATGGGCTGAATGGTCTAATTAGAGTCATAGAGATGTACAGCAAGGAAACAAACCCTTCTGTCCATGCCAACTAGATATCCGAACATAATCTAGTCCCATTTGCCAGCACTTGGCCCATATCCCTCTAAACCCTTCCTATTCATATACCCATCTAGATGCCTTTAAAATGTTGTAATTGTACCAGTCTCCACCACTTCCACTGGCATCGCATTCCATATATGCCCTACCATCTGGTGAAAAAGTTGCCTCTTAGGTCCCTTTTAAATCTTGCCCCCCACATCCTAAATCTATGCCTTCTAGTTCTGGACTCCCCCACCCCAGCGAAAAGTCCATGTCTAATTTCCCTATCCATGCCCCTCATGATTTTGTAAACCTCTATCAGGTCCCCCCTCAGCCTCCGACGCTCGAGGGAAAATAACCTATTCAGCCTCTCCTTATAGCACAAATTCTCAAACCTCTGCTTCTATATCTTATGGTCAAGTGAAGTAGTTGTTCAGGGTGGACATCAGCAGCACCAGGGAATGAAGGAGAGGGGATGAAAGAGGGTGGGAGTCAGTTCATGGACAAGTGAAAATGAAAGGGACTGGCATCTTGGGTGTGATTAGAAGAAATTGAAAGGCCCAAGGCAGAGTGTCAGTACTGAAAATGTGTTGCTGGAAAAGCGCAGCAGGTCAGGCAGCATCCAAGGAGCAGGAGAATCGACGTTTCGGGCATGAGTCCTGAAGAAGGGCTCATGCCCGAAACGTCGATTCCCCGATCCTTGGATGCTGCCTGACCTGCTGCGCTTTTCCAGCAACACATTTTCAGCTCCGATCTCCAGCATCTGCAGTCCTCATTTTCTCCTAGAGTGTCAGTACTGTCAAAATAAGAAACAAGAGAGCAGAAACAATGCACACTTCCAGTTCCACCATTAGGAATGAGGTGCCATTGAAAATTGATGTTTGCCATTGGCCATATTATAACCAGTCCCTGAGTGAGGTTCCCCAATTTCATACAGTTCTAAATGGGATATCGCAGATTGTCAAACATGCAGAAGAGGAGAAACAAACTGGCTCCCTTCTTTCTTCCACTCCTTCAGTTGGTTGCAAAAGGATAAGTTTCAAAAGGATCCCTTCCTTTTTGGATGTCTTCCTTTCAGAACAAATATATTTATATTTTGAAAGAAGCCAATTTAACCAATTGCCCAAAAATATCCATTTGGTGTTTTTGCTCCAACCATGAACCATCTCATCCAGATCAATCAAATATCCTTCGAATTCACTGCTTAATGTTGTAGTTATCCCATTCTGGCAGTTAGTCGGCTCCAGTCAGCACTAAGAACATAAAATCTGTCCAACAAATAGGGAGGTTTTTATTCCAAACCACTGAAAAAGCTCATACAAGTTTGAACAAGCTGGTGAGCACTGTCTGAACATTCACATGACTCACCTCTTATAGGAATATTGTCCTAACATACCATACACCAACTATAGTACATAACTGTAGTGAGGTCTATGCTTTGATTTATCCTCCTGATTTATTCAATGAGTATCTTATACTTGTGGTCCCTAGTTTTGGTATCTCCGAGAAGTGGCAACACCTTCTCTACATAGGTCTTATGAAATCTTTACATAATATTAAAAACTCAATCAGGTCACTGTTTACCCTTAGTGTCCCAGCCTTTTTAATTTTTCACCTTCCCTCATTAAACAGGTTCACGGTAGTGATAGACAGCCATCTCTCGATAACCAGAATGTTTCTTTATTTCCTTCCATTACTATTCTGAATTAATACTGATGTTCATTTTGGAGAGCCAGTGCAGACATAATGGGCCTAATTCTAAACGGTAGCAATTCTGTGTCAAGTGTCTTGCAATGTCAGATGAGTATTGAGTGCTTTGGCACTCAACTGGACAAGTGCACAATAAAACAAGTGCACTTAGTGATAAATAACAGGAAACAAAATGCAAATAGCAAGGAATACCCAATGAATAAATCTGAAGCTGAAATTGTGATAATAACATGCACTTTCAAACTTTTTGAAAAAATATTTATAAAATGGCATTGATGAAAGGGAATGATTTACTGCACTGCCCTCTCGTGACCAAAATGTGAATAACAATCACATTTGTCGACTGCCTTTTCAGATCCCCTTTCACAATGAAACTGGACAAACATTTTGAGAATTCTAGTAATGGAAGGAAATAAAGAAACACTCTGACTGTCAAGAAATGGCTGTCTATCACTACAGTGAGTCTGTTTAATGAAGGAAGGTGAAAGATTGAGAAGGCTGGGATCTTAAGGATGAGGAATGACCTGATTGAGTTTTTAAAATTCTGTAAGGATTTCATAAGTAGGTGTTTCTACTGTTGGGGTACCAAAAATAGGAGTCATAAATGCACAGAGTCATACAGCATGGAAACATATCCTTTGGTTCAACCAGTTCATGCTGATCATAATTTCATTGAGAATGCATAAGGGTAACTGAGCCATCAGAATTACTCTAATTGTATAGAGAAAATGTTTTCAGGAAACAAAAATCTTTTCAAACACAATCTGACCAAATACATGTCATTTTCACAGAGGGAGATTAATTTAAGGTGAGGGTAAAACTATGTGTATTCTTGCAAATGGTTAGTTGAATTGAGGAAGATTCTATTGCTGTTCTTGTAAGAAGGTTTGATCCTGTATTATGTGCACAATTTTTTTCTGAAATAAATAACCCTTAAAGCTGAAAAATCAACCCCATTTTGACACTTCTAAGAATAAATTCTATTTTCCTCCAATAATATGAGACAATGATGAAGTTATTGCTGGTAGCAGTTCATGATCAAGAGAGCACCAAGTGACCGAAAAAGTAACTAGTCTGATCAGAAAACAATGTTACTAGCTCAGGATAGATGTGATTTGATGAACATTGTTGTAGTTGTAGGTGAAACAACTTCACCTGAGCATGGGATCCTGGTCTCCAAGAGATGTCTAGAGGTCTTTTCAATTTTTTTGGTCCTTGACCCCGTAATGGAAAGCTTGGTTTTGGACATTTTTGGACATGAATGGGCGGCACGGTGGCACAGTGGTTAGCACTGCTGCCTCACAGTGCCAGAGACCTGGTTCAATTCCCGCCTCAGGTGACTGTGTGGAGTTTGCACATTCTCCCCGTGTCTGCGTGGGTTTCCTCCGAATGCTTCGGTTTCCTCCCATAGTCCAAAAATGTGCAGGTTATGTGAATTGGCCATGCTAAATTGCCTGTAGTGTTAGGTGAAGGGGTAAATGTAAGGGTATGGGTCTGGGTGGGTTGCAGGTCGGTGTGGACTTGTTGGGCCGAAGGGCCTGTTTCCACACTGTAAGTAATCTAATCTAATTCTATTACTTGAATGCAAATTTTGCAGGGTATCAGATTTTCCAGGCATTAACACATTTCAGTCCATTGTCACAACTACAGTTTACATTATGTATAGAAATATAGAATTACACAATATGGAAGAGGCCTTTTGGCCCATTGAGACTGTACTGCAACAACTACACTAAATCTGCACTAGTCCCACTTTCAACCACAAGGCCAATACTCTTGAATGGTACTCATCCAAGTACTTTTGAAAGGTTGTGAGGTTACCCATTAGAAATACCATCTGAGGCAGTGCATTTAAGACCCTCACCACCCTCTGGGTAAAAATCGTTTTCCTCAAACCCCTGCGAAGCCTCCTGCCTTCCACCTTGAAAGTGTGCTCCTTTGTTATTGTCCCCTTAATTCTTTATGATTTTCTTTACTTAACATTTACAGTTGTGTTTCTCCTATTCATATCTCATCCAGGCACATTGTGTTTTTAGCTGTCACATTACCACTCCCTTTGACCTTGCAATGTGAAACCTTCCTCCAGCTAACCCCTCCTGACCTCCATCCTATCAAAGACAGTTCCCCTTTCTTCATTTTCCAGTTTCCACTGCTCACAGAGCTGAAATGTTAACCTAGTTTCTGTTTCAACGGAAGCTTCCCAACCTGCTGAGTGTCCCCAGCATGGCTGATCTGTGACCCTTTGCTAGTTGTCTCTTAACCCCTTATGCTAACAAAGCTCTATCAATGTCAGAATTCCAATATTATACCAAATTTAACTGACACAGTTCTGAAGAAAGGTCACTGGACCCGAAATGTTAACTCTGCTTTCTCTCCACAGATGCTGCTAGACCTGCTGAGTTTTCCCAGCAATTACTGTTTTTTAGTACCCGAAGAAGTGTTTCCACACTCACCCCTGGAAGCTCTGGCTCTCATTTTTAGCTCCTCGTTCTGGATCCCCCAACAGTGGAACCAATTCATCTCTATCGTACTTACCAGTTTCAATGCTAATCATAAAAAGTTTGAAAAAAATTGCCACTGTTCTTTTAAACTCCAGGAATATATCTATTAAATGAGCTTAAAAACAGCAAGTCCTGGAAAATACTCAGCATTTGAAATATTGTGAGCAGTTTTGGACCGAAAGATGTGCTAGTCTTGGAGGGGGTTCAGAGGGGAGTTATTCTTGAGAATGAAGAGCTTGTCATATGTGGAACGGTTGAGGACTCTGGGTCTGTACTCGATGGAGTTTAAAAGGATAAGGAGGATCTCACTGAAACTTACAGAATACTGAGAGATCTGGATTAAGTGGATGTGGAGGAGATGTTTCCACCAATAGGAGAAACTAAGACCTGAAGGCAGAGCCTCAGAATGAAAGGATGTCCTTTAGAATTGAGAAAAGGAGAAATTTCTCTCATGCTTAATCTATGGAACTCATTGGCGCAGACGGCTATGGAGGCCAAGTCATTCAAGTGTCTTTAAGAAAGAGATAAGTAGGTTCTTGATTAGAATGAGATCAAGGCTTATAGGGAGAAGGCATGAGGATGGGTTTGAGAGACATATTAGCCATGATTGAATGGCATAGCAGACTCGAAGGTTCAAATGGCCCAGTTTTGCTCCTATATCTTATAGTTTTATGGTCTTATCGACTAAGCACATTCTCATACTCACAGATATCTTCACCAGAGTCACACAAGCCATTCCCACCCATCACTAAAAGACCTCAAACATTGCCAGACACAATGAGGTGGCTGAGTGAAGGAGGCAACATGTATACTATATTCAGGGAAATCTTTAGTCAAACATTCAGTGTATCAGCTCTAGGAACAGCTTCCATCTGTAGCTTAAGTTAGTGACATAGAGGCTGAGGAATGCCAGATTGGAGAAGCGTCCCATTGTTTTGGTTTGGACACCGGTTACAAGTGCCAATAAGAAAGACTTGCATTTTATACAGACCCTTTCACAACCTCAGGATGCTCTGAAGCATCTTACATTGTCAACCTGGTGGAATTATATATAGCTGCCTAGCTTTTTTGCATTTAAATCTCTCAGGTGGAAGTTGACCCATAAGCTTCACTGAAGTCACTGGAGCCATTAACTTTGTTTTCTGTAGGTTAGCAGCTACAGTTCCTTCAATCATAATTGTGTCAGAAATATGCACAGAGGATGGTGCTGTTTCTCTCTTTATCTGCACAAGTCTGCTGCCGCCTCCTACTTGCATTGCTCTGAAGAAAGGAGGAAGGCAAAAGGCAGTTCAAGGGCTGCAGCCAGTGACATCTTTGTCTCTCTCAGGAATTGCTGCTATGAAACATGAGCAAGGAGACCCCCTTTTGGAGAACGTCAGCAGCTAACATTCTATTAAGGTTGCATAACATAGATAGTTCAAACTTCATACATTTTCAGTACCATGGGAAGTATAGTGCTCAGTACACAGACCACATGTGCATGATAGGTTTCTAATAAAATGGAGAGTCATAGAATCATAGAGATGAACCGCATGGAAACAGACCCTTCAATCTAATTTGTCCATGCCAACCAGATATCCTAAATTAATGTAGGCCCATTTGCCAGCATTTGGCCCATATCCCTCTAACTCGTTCTATTCATATACCCATCCAAATGCCTTTTAAATGTTGTAATTATACCAAGCTTCACCACTTCATATGGCAGTTCATTCCATACATGCACCATCCTTTGTGTGAAAACATTGCCCCTTAGGTCCCTTTTAAATCTTTTTCCTCTCACCTTAAACCTACTTCCTTGGGTTTTGAACTTCCATACTCTGGGAAAAAGAAGTTGGCTATTCACTCTATCCATGCACCTGCAAGCGGGCATCAGAGCCGCCCCGCATTTGCCACGGGACTATGCCTACATCGGTAAAACTATAGGAATTCATTTTGTGTTTTAAACGGCAGCTGCAGCTTAAACCCACAGAACTCAGCAGCTGCCGGTCCGCCCACGTGACCAGGAGATGGGAGCCAGAGGACAGATCAAATCCACACTAGGCCAGACACTAACCATGACTCATAGACCGAAACTCCGGAGCTAATTAATATGGAAACCCATCTCCTAATCAAATCAAGAGACTGACTGAAACACACCCATATTCATCAATACAGAACCATCCTGACACAAAGGACAGGCATCCACCAGACAGGAACGAACAGACTAATACACACCAGCACCCCAAGGGAACAAAGGGGGGTGCTAGCCCCCAGCCCTCACAGAGAGAAGGAGAAAGTGAGGTCTGCAGATGCTGGAGATCAGAGCTGAAAATGTGTTGCTGGAGAAGCGCAGCAGGTCAGGCAGCATCCAGGGAACAGGAGAATCGCGTTTCGGGCATAAGCACACCCATATGAAGAAGGGCTTATGCCCGAAACGTCGATTCTCCTGTTCCCTGGATGCTGCCTGACCTGCTGCGCTCCTCACAGAGAGAGACAAGCAGATAGTACCCGGACTCGTTTACATAATCCAATTAGCACCCTATTGTGTGTATACTGCAACTCTCCTGGGACGGCAGGAAACCCACCATTTGCACCTACACCAGCGATGATGGGGAACTATCATCCCATTCATACTCAAAATCCTCACATCCTGACAAAGAAAGGTATATAATGTGTAGCAGCATGCGGGAACAGCAGAACAGCTGAGATTCGGACCTCGGTTGGTCTCCGCCGGTGTTACTGTATCAATAAACGTTACCGATTGTTGAACCGCACTCTGGGCTCGGACTGATATCAATTCATCCGCGCTAACACCCTCATGATTTTATAAATCTCTATAAAGTTACCCCTCCGCTTCCTGGGACTGCCATAGTGTTAAGGGCTTTGATAAGAGAGGAATTTGTTAAGTGTGTACAAGAAAATGTTCTTATTCAGTCTGTGGATGTACCTGCTAGAAAAGGAGCAAAACATGACTTCTTGGGATGTAAGTTAGGCAAAGTGACTGAAGTGTCACTTTAGGGCCAGTGATCATAGTTCTATTAGTTTTAAAATGGTTATGGAAAAGGATAGACCTTATCTAAAAATTAAAGTTCTAAATTTGAGTATGCCAATTTTGATTGTATTAGGCAAGAGATTTCAAAAGGTGATTAGATTAGATTACTTACAGTGTGGAAACAGGCCCTTCGGCCCAACAAGTCCACACCGCCCCGCCGAAGCGCAACCCACCCATACCCCTGCATTTACCCCCTTACCTAACACTACGGGCAATTTAGCATGGCCAATTTATCTGACCTGCACATCTTTGGACTGTGGGAGGAAACTGGAGCACCCGGAGGAAACCCATGCAGACACGGGGAGAACGTGCAAACTCCACACAGTCAGTCGCCTGAGGCGGGAATTGAACCTGGGTCTCTGGCGCTGTGAGGCAGCAGTGCTAACCACTGTGCTACCGTGCTGCCCAACGGTAGGAGAGGCTATTCGCAGGTAAAGGGATGTTTGAAAAGTGGAGGCCTTCCTGTTAGTGTGAGGGGCAAGGCTGGTTGGTGTAGGTAATAGAGCTGGATAACTCAAAGAAAATCGAGGTTCTGGTCAAGAAAAAGGAGGTATATGGTAGATATAGATAGCCGGGATTAAGTGAATCCCTTAAGGAGTATAACGGCGGTAGAAGTATACTCAAAACGGAAATTAGGAGGGCAAAAGTGGGACATGAGACAGTTTTCATCAATAGGGTTAAGGAGAATCCAAAGAGACTGTACAAGTAAATGAAGGGCAAAAGAATAACCAAGGAAAGAATAGGGCCCCTTAAAGATCAACAAGGCCATCTAAATGTGGAAGTGCAGGAGATGGGTGAGAAACTGAATGAGCATTTTGCTCCAATATTTACTGTAGAGAAGAATATGGAAGCTAGAGACCTTGGAGAAATAAATAGTGATATTGTGAAAAATGTCCATATTACAGAGGAGGATGGGTTGGATGTCTTAAAAAGCATTAAGGTGGGTAAATCCCTGGAACCTGATCAGGTGTATCCTAGAATTTTGTGGGAAGCTAGGGACGTGATTGTTGGGCCCCTTGCTGAGATATTGTATCATCAATAGGCATGGGTAAGGTACCAGAAGACTGGAGGGTGGCTAACGTGGTGCCATTATTTAAGAAAGGTGGTATTTAAGAAGACCCAGGGAATCACAGATGGTGAGCCTGACTTTGGTGGTGGGTAGGTTGTTCAAGGGGATTCTGAGGGACAGGATTTACATGCATTTGGAAAGGCAAGGACTGATCAGAGATAGTCAACATGGCTTTGTGCATGTGCAATTATGTCTCACTAATTTGATTGCATTTTTTGAAGAAGTGACGAAGAAGATTGGTGAAGGCAGAATGGTAAATGTTGTCTATAGGGACTTCTGCAAGGCATTCGACAAGGTTCCATGTGGTAGACTGGGGAGACCTAGGCATTTGGATCCAAAATTGCCTTGAAGGTAGGAGAAAGAGGGTGGGGTATAGGGTTGATTTTCAGCCAGGAGGCCTATGACCAGTAGTGTGCCAAGAGGATTGGTGCTGGGTCCATTGTTCTTTGCCATTAATATAAATGATTTGGATGTGAATATAGGAGGAATGGTTAGTATGTTTGCAGATGACACAGAAGTTAGTGATGGAGTGGACATCAGGTAAGGTTATCTCAAAGTAAAAGGAACCTTGACCAGATGGGCTGATGGGCCGAGGGATGGCAGATGGAGTTTAACGTAGACAAATGTGAGGTGTTACATTTTGGTAAGGCAAATCAGGGCAGGACTTATACAGTTAATGGTAGGGTCCTGGGGAGTATTGCCAAACAAAGAGACCTTGGGGTACAGGTTCCTGATGAGGGGCTTATGCTCAAAACGTCGATTGTCCTGCTTCTCGGATGCTGCCTGACCAGCTGTGCTTTTCCAGCAGCAAACTCTCGACATTATCAGTTTCAAACGCCAATAAAGAAAGATTTGCATTCATATAGTCCCTTTTACTACCTCAGGATGCTCTTAAGCATCTTACATGCCATCCTCTAGTGCAATTATATATAGCTGCCCAGCTTTATTTGCATTTAAATGCCTGTGTGACCAAGGGTCTCAATATTACCATTTCTCCCACACCACCTGGGTGGGAGAATGTTGGGATGGGAGTTGATTAAAAAGTTCATCTGCTATTTTTACACCTGAAGATATTGGAGTGTCAAACTAGAAAGGTGTGAGGTTTATTGACATGTTTATATTGAGCTCTATTTAATTAGATGGGAGACTGCTTTGAAATTGATGGGTGCTGCAGAGATTTCCGGGTGTGGGGAAATTCAGCCGGGAAACTCAAATGGGAGTTGGCTCTCCAAGGAAAACTGTGGAAGACTCCTGTGTCCCCAGTCTTGAAAGGCTATTTAGCTGGATTCAACCTCAATTACATTCCCCCTTTCCCTCCACACCGCCAACCCCTCACCCCAATGAGGTGCTATGATGAACCCTGGAAACAGATGGTCATAGAGTCATAGAGATGTACAGCATGGAAACAGACCCTTCGGTCCAACCTGTCCATGCCGACCAGATATCCCAACCCAATCTAGTCCCACCTGCCAGCACCCGGCCCATATCCCTCCAAACCCTTCCTATTCATATACCCATCCAAATGCCTCTTAAATGTTGCAATTGTACAGCCTCCACCACTTTCAGTTCATTCCATACATTTCACCCTCTGCATGAAAAGCTTGCCCCTTCAGTCTCTTTCATATCTTTCCCCTCTCATCCTAAACCTATGCCCTCTAGTTCTGGATTCCCCGATACCAGGGAAAATACTTTGTCTATTTATCCTATCCATGCCCCTCATGATTTTTTAAACTTCTATAAGGTCACCCCTCAGCCTCTGACGCTCCAGGGAAAACAGCCCCAGCCTGTTCAGCCTCTCCCTCAAGGAGCTATGAACCTGCACTCCAAGGTCTCTTTGTTCAGCAACACTCCCTAGGACCTTACCATTAAGGTGTCTAAGTCCTGTTAAGATTTGCTTTTCTAAAATGCAGCACCTCGCTTTATCGAAATTAAGCTCCATCTGCCACTATTCAGCCCCATTGACTCACATGATCAAGATCCTGTTGTAACCTGGGATAACCTTCTTCGCTGTCCACTACACTTCTAATTTTGGTGTCATCTGCAAACCTACTAACTATACCTCTCAAGCTCACATCCAAATAATTTATACAAATGACGGAAAGTAGTGGACCCAACACCGATCCTTGTGGCACTCCACTGGTCACAGGCCTCCAGTCTGAAAAACAACCCTCTACCACCACCCTCTGTCTTCTACCTTTGAGCCAGTTCTGTATCCAAATGGCTAGTTCTCCCTGTGTTCCATGAGATCTCACCTTGCTAATCAGTCTCCCATGAGGAACCTTGTCGAACGCCTTACTGAAGTACATATAGATCACGTCTACTGCTCTGCCCTCATCAATCTTCTTTGTTACTTCTTCAAAAAACTCAATCAAGTTTGAGGGACATGATTTCCCATGCACAAAGCCATGTTGACTATCCCTAATCAGTCCTTGCCTTTCCAAATACAATGTACATCTTGTCCCTCAGGATTCCTTCCAACAACTTGCCCACCACTGAGGTCAGGCTCACTGGTCTATAGTTCCCTGGCTTGTCTTTACCGCTCTTCTTAAACAGTGGCACCACGTTTGCCAACCTCCAGTCTCCCGGCCCCTCACCTGTGACTATCGATGATACAAATATCTCAGCAAGAGGCCCAGCAATCACTTCACGAGCTTCCCACGGAGTTCTTGGGTACACCTGATCAGGTCCTGAGGATTTATCCCCCTTACTCTTTCAAGACATCCAGCACTTCCTCCTCTGTCACCATCTATTTCCCTACAGTCTATATCTTCCATATCCTTATCCACAATAAATACTAATGCAAAATATTCATTTAGTATCTCCCCCATTTTCTGTGGCTCCACACTCAGCCTTGCTGATCTTTGAGGGGCCCTATTCTCTCCCTAGTTACCCTTTTGTCCTTAATATATTTGTAAAAACCGTTTGGATTCTCCTTAATTCTATTTGCCAATGCTATCTCATGTCCCCTTTTTGCCCTCCTGATTTCCCTCTTAAGTATACTCCTACTTCCTTTCTACTCTTCTGGGGATTCACTCAATCTATCCTGTCTATACCTGACATATGCTCCCTTTTTTTTCTTAACCAAACCCTCAATTTCTTTAGTCATCCAGCATTCCCTATACCTACCAACCTTTCCTTTCACCCTGACAGGAATATACTTTCTCTGGATTCTTGTTATCTCATTTCTGAAGGCTTCCCATTTTCCAGCTGTCCCTTTACCTGCGAACATCTGCCTCCAATCAACTTTCGAAAGGTCTTGCCTAATACCGTCAAAATTGGCCTTTCTCCAATTTAGAACTTCAACTTTTAGATCTGGTCTATCCTTTTCCATCATGATTTAAAAACAAATAGAATTATGGTCACTGGCCCCAAAGTGCTCCCCCACTGACATCTCAGTCACCTGCCCTGCCTTATTTCCCAGGAGTAGGTCAGGTTTTGCACCTTCTCTAGTAGGTACATCCAAATACTGAATCAGAAAATTGTCTTGTACGCATTCAAGAAATTCCTCTCCATCTAAACCCTTAACACTATGGCAGTTCCAGTCTATATTTGGAAAGTTATAATCCCCTACCATAACCACCCTAATATTCTCACAGATAGCTGACATCTCCTTACAAGTGTGTTTCTCAATTTCCCACTGACTATTAGGAGGTTTATAACACAATCCCAATAAGGTGATCATCCCTTTCTTATTTCTCAATTCCACCCAAATAACTTCCCTGGATGTATTTCTGGGAATATCCTCCCTTGCAGGCAGAGACAAGATAGGACTAATAAATTAAACTGCATTTATTTCAATGCAAGGGGCCTAACAGGGAAGGCAGATGAACTCAGGGCATGGTTAGGAACATGGGACTGGGATATCATAGCAATTACAGAAACATGGCTCAGGGATGGGCAGGACTGGCAGCTTAATGTTCCCGGATACAAATGCTACAGGAAGGATAGAAAGGGAGGCAAGAGAGGAGGGGGAGTGCATCTACCAATTTTCCAATGGCAGCATTATGACACCTGTTGGAGAGCTTGGCTTGTCAAACTGATCAGTAACTGGTAAGCATTAGTCGAGTATTCTTTGTAAAAGAAAAAAAACCCTCCATTTGTATAACTCCTTCATGACCCCAAGGCTTTTAAAAACACTTTATAGTTGAGGAAGTATATTTGAAGTACTATGAAAGATGTTGTGAAACTTGAAAGGGTTCAGAAAAGATTTACAAGGATGTTGCCAGGGTTGGAGGATTTGAGCTACAGAGAGAGACTGAACAGACTGGGGCTGTTTTCCCTGGAGTGAGAGATGCTGAGGTGTGACCTTATAGAGGTTTATAAAATCATGAGGGGCATGGATAGGGTAAATAGACAAAGTCTTTTCCCTGGGGTGGGGTGACCAGAACTAGAGGGCATAGGTTTAGGGTGAGAGGGGAAAGATATAAAAGGGACCTAAGGGACAACTTTGTCATGCAGAGGGTGGTACGTATATGGAATGAGCTGCCAGAGGAAGTGGTGGAGGCTGGTACAATTGCATCATTTAAAAGGCATTTGGATGGGTATATGAATAGGAAGGGTTTGGAGGAATATGGGCCGGATGCTGGCAGGTGGGACTAGATTGGGTTGGGATATCTGGTTGGCATGGTCAGATTGGACCGAAGGGTCTGTTTCCATGCTGTACATCTCTATGACTCTATGACTCTATTGCTGTTATAATGCAGGAAGCAGAACTGGCAATTTGTGCACAGCAAGGTCCCACAAAACACAATGAGATGCTGACCAGATTAGCTGCCTCAGCACTGTTGGTAAATGGATAAGTATTAGTCAGGACACTTCAGAACTCTTTGTTCCTTATTAATAATTGAAAGCCTTACTTAACCCAACAGCCTATTCTCTGAAGATAGGTTTTTGAGGAGCACATTGCATTTGTAGCAAGTTTTGTCTTCCTTTCCAGATCTAAAGTCAGTTTATTTCATGCATATCTGATTGTATTTAATTACTTTATTCAGACTTTTGCATATACTAGAATTCGACTATTTCATTACAACTGTACACATCAATAATTAACATAATAACAGTGTTATGAATACTTACAAATAGAAAGCTAGAAATCTGAAACAACATTACTTGCAAGATCTATAATGTGCAAAACAAAACTTCAGCAAGGAAGCAGAACTCGACGTGGGCACTTTAAAAAGAGGTCAGCAATGATCATAACAAAGCCAGGCGCCCACTTTTTCCATAGCTCCGAACAAAGATTCTGGCTGAGGAATGCTCCTCCACTGAGGACGTGTATACCCCGCTGTTTACAATCTATCTCTCACCCACATCACTTCATCTCTTGTCAAGCTGACAAATGCTGATTCCCTTGTCCACCTTCACAAACGCCAACACACTGCAGTGAAGCAGGCAGATCTCATGTGAGACAGCAATACCCAACGGGCAGCAAGTAGGCCGCTGCAAGATGGCTGTAGGTGTGGAATCATTTTGGCTCTTAAGCAATTTAATTCTTGAAAACTCATCCATTCCATGGAGAATAACACAGATGCCTAAATATTCCCTTCAATTATGGTGCCACAGCTACTTCTTCATGCTTGAGTGGAGAAGTTTAATGCCTTGACCACAATCAACATTCAGCTTTATTCAACAGCTGCACTTTGAAAGTGTCACCTAATTGCTGTGTAATGTTGCTACCATTAACTTACTGCCAGTCGTATTGCTATGTATATGATTATTGTTTTTAATCTTTTTTACTGCCTGATTGCCACTTATCAAATTAATCAATCTTTTTCAGTTATGCACACAAACCCACAAAGTTCCTTTTACAATGATCTTCTTAATGTCTTTGATATTTAGATCTACTTAAAAAAAAAAGCCATCCAACCTTTCAATGACTGTGAGGCATACTTTCCATAACTTTCAAATATAGAGCACAGCTCAGAGTATTTGATGGAGGGCTATTAAAATTTTAATGAAAACACATCAGGATAGGAATTAGTCTAGGGCCTTCAATAGAAATTGGACTCTGGGCCTCATCTGAATAATTAAAATGCGCTTCCATCGGGATCTTGCCTGACAGGAGATGGCAGCAGGTCTGAGGAAAATACCTGAGGTGGTGGGAGGAAGGAGAATTATTATTAAGATAATATATTTCCTGGTCTCCCTGCTATAGGAAGAATATTGTTAAACTTGAAAGTGTTCAGAAAAATATCTACAAGGATGTTGCCAGGGTTGGGGGTTTGAGCTATATGGAGAGGTTGAATAGGCTGGGGCTATTTTCCCTGGAGTGTTGGAGGCTGAGGGGTAACCTTGTAGAGGTTTATAAAATCATGAGGGGCATGGAAAGGGTAAATAGCCAAGATCTTCTTCCCAGGGTGGGAGTGTTCAAAACTAGAGGGCATAGGTTTAAGGTGAGGGGGAAAAAAGATTTTAAAGGGACAACTTTTTCATGCAGAGGGTTATGTGTATATGGAACAAGCTGCCAGAGGAAGTGGTGGAGGCTGGTACAATTACACCTTTTAAAAGGCATCTGGATGGGTAAATGAATAGGAAGTGTTTAGAGGGATATGGGCCAAATGCTGGCAAATGGGACTGGATCCATTGAAGATATCTGGTTGGTATGGATGAGTTGGACCAAAGGGTCTGTTTCCATGTTGTATTACTATGATTCCATGACTCTATGTTGCCTACTACGAGGTCTCTTGAAGGTTTTTTTTACTTGAATATGGAACTAGGAAGAACTTACAAAAAAACAGGCAGGGGAGGCCAATTGATCCTTCAAACCTGCTTCATCCTTTAATAAGATCATAGCTGTTAAATTTGATAATTCTATGGAATTTGAGCTTTGCTGGCTAGACCAGCATTTGTTTCCCTTTCTATTTCCCTTTAAACTGAGTGTCCTACCAAGTCAGTTAAGAATCAATCACAATACATTTAGTCTGGAATCACTTGTGGGACAGAACAGACAAGGACAACAGATTTCCTTCCCTAAAGGACATTAGTGAACCAGACAAGTTTTTGAGTCAATAGATATCATGTTTACCATTACTGAGGCTAACTCTGAGTTCCTGATTTATTAATTTACTTCAGATCTCACCAGCTGTGATGTTCCCTAGACCATTCACGTAGACCTCTGAATATTAGCACAGTGGCATTACCATTGTACCAGCGTCTCCTCTGATTGTGGCCTTAAGACCACTTTTTTGCCAGCCCCCCTCTGACTCCTCTAACTGGGTGCTATTCCTGTCACCGCATTCAGAGCAAACACAGAGGAGCTGACTGTTCCTCTTTCAACCTGATGACCCAATCATGCCTGTTCCTGGTTGTCCAGTCCCTTCTTATAATATTGATCTCTATGTTCTTTTCCCCAGTAATTGTGCATGAAGGATAATGAAGATATTGGAAACGATATAATTTATTTAGCCCAAGGTTTTGAGGTTGACTGTGTTTTGCAATGGCATGGAAGAGTCAGGAAAACCATTAGCCATTTTATTGCCTTTTCAAACCTATGTCAGTTGTTCTGCTCACTGTAACTTATACATTGATTATTTTCTCATTTTCAAAGTTTAAATAACATCTCTTATCTTCTTTCTCCCATGACAGATAGACAAAGGATTTATATGCAATTCATCTACAATACCTTTGGAGCTTGGGGACGCCATTAGCATATGTTTGCATGTATTAGCATGTGATACGCAAACTTAGCATAAATTAGAACATTTCTTGATTGCATGAAAGATGTGACAACTATCAATTAAAATTTCACAAATCCATTATATCTTGGCTAGAAAATGTGAACAGCATTTATTGAAGATTGCAATTTTCCATATCAGGCTCAACGAGAAGATTATGTTAAATGAATGCTGGAACCTCAAATCCTGATTTCCCCCATCAATTCAGTTAGCGAAATGCACATCATGAGCTGGTTTTTCTGGATGGGTAGAAAGCAAAAGTAACTTGCATAAAATATAATGACTATTTATTTCCAAAATTTTATATAACAAATATAAAAGGAGGGAGATGAAAATGAATTTGCTGTCATTGTCTTACAGCCCTGGGGTCATTCAGTCAAACAGTGTGTAGGCGGTAAGCTGCAAGAACTGCTGATAGTTTGAGTCAGCTCACAATGATACAATATTTTGTAGGTGTAAGGCAACATAAAAGTAGCTGATGCAAAAGCACTATGCCATATGACATCAACTGTTCGATTGATAAACAACCTCAAGCTTTTCATGCTGAGATACTAGATTTCCATTAAATAGATACTCAGCTAGTTTGTTTTAAAGAAGAAATCAAACTATTGGCCTTGTATGTTTCTAAAAGAGTTAATGTTGATGTTGCATTAGCTCCATCTAATCTGACAATGTCACATGCCGTCTTTGGGTGGAGATGGGAATTCTATACTAGACCTTGTAACGAGTAAATGTATTTTAAACACATCCCAAATGTCCTCATCACCATCCCTGCTTTAGAATACAGTTGTACTAACTGTTATCATATAATAAAGTATATTCTTTTCTAGGAAGAGTGTCTTTCATAAAGACTCTATGATGGTGCATTGTCTACCTTTCAGCACGAGGCCTTAGACAAAGGAGGATTTGTGGTAGTGAACTATCTCAAACAACCCTTTCTCTGAACCACTTTCTGGCAGAGGTGGCAAAAACCATGAAGTGCCAGTAGTGATGATCAAAATACTCCAACAGACCAGTGGTAGCACTCTTTGATTGTTGTAGGCTGAAGTCCTAACACGTAAACCTTGCTGATACTTAATTGCAGTACTGAGGGAGTACCCAACACTGTCAGAGATTCTTTCTCCTTGGTTTATGGTGCATTAAAAAACACTGCGAGCTGTGCACATGGATATAGAAACTCAATTAGTTCTTCTGTTCTCAAATTCACTACATTGTAAAAAAATGACTTTATTAGTACATTTTAGAATCACAAATAGATGAGAGTGAATATTTATGGAGAGGTAATGACACACTGGTAATATGGTAATTCAGAGTTCCAGCCGAATGTGCTGGAGATATGGGCTCAAACTTTAAATTCAGTAAAAATGTGGAATTAAAAGCTAGTCTAATGGCAACCATATAACCACCTTTGATTGTTGTTAATACCCATCTAGTTAAGTAATGTCCATTAGGGAAGGAAATCTGTGATTCTTACTCAGTCTGATCTGCACATGACTCCAGGCCTATAGCAACGTATTGGACTCTTAATAACCTTCCAAAATGGTCTGAGCAAACCACTCAGTTTAAGAGCAACTAGGGATGTGCAATAAATACTGGCTTAGTCAAAGACACCTGCATGCCATGAAAAAAAATTGGTGCTCCACAATAATGCTCAAAAAAACAAACTTTTGTTTAAATACATCTTATCTAAGATGCAGTAACCCAACAAATAAATTAATAGCCTACTTCTGTTTTGAATGTTATCAGCATCAGGTCTTGCTCTCTCCATTGACATCCCCATTTAACTAGTCTCGGATTGGATTGCTTTCTCTATCTCTGGTGAACAAGCTGAGTCTGGCAAAACATGCCTTCCACAGGCGACAATTGATAAGTATCAGCCAAAAAACCAATAGAATGTTTGAGATAATAATGCAAATTAAAGTTCTTAATGACTGCAAATGATTCACTTGACCTTTCCTAATGACTGTGGCTTCTTTAATTCAGGCAGTGACTGAAACAAAACAGCGTATCAGACTTGACAGCAACGTTAACAATGTTTCAGTCAGTATTATAATTGATTGGAAGAACTTGTTTCAAAACATTTTGAGCAAATCATTTTGGCAACTATTAAAAAGCTAGCGTTAAAAGTTGCCAAAGATGTGTTTTAAAATCTTGAAAAAAAAATTAAAGGCCTGGGAGGCAGGAGGCTTTGTCGTGAAATGTTGGCAGAAGGCATTAGGAAGGGAGTCTTATGTCTTGTCACCCACCGTAGGAATTTTTTTTTTTCTAAGTGCGGTAGTGCTTATTTTATCCCCAGAACCCATGGTGTGTGTGTGCAGGTGTGAGACACAGTGAAAGACAAAGTGCACGAATCTTTATTCAAATTCCCACTCCTGTTTATATTTGTCTTTTTTATTCAATTTCCACCACCAGGAAATTCTCCTGTTTATTATTTATTTTTTTAAATTTTAACCCCCACACTACCACCTAAGTGTGGTAGTGCTTATTTTATCCCCAGAACTCATGGTGTGTGTGTGCAGGTGTGAGACACAGTGGAAGACACAAAGTGCACCAATCTTTATTCAATTTCCACCACCAGGAAGATAGGAAAACACCCGGGTGGCCAGTGACAAGCACTGCCCTTCCCGTAGGATTTTAGGGATTTCAGAGATGGGGCTGACTGGATGTGGGCAGCCAATCAAGCCAATTAAGTGACCAGCAAAGGACCACATGCCACCCCTCACTGGTGCTTTTCTGACTTTGAGAAGGGCTACCACCAGGTAGACTCTAACTTTGCCTTTTCATTTTGCCACACCTCAGCGACTCACACTGCAATTGTTGGCACAGCCATGCCGTAGGTGGTCTAGTTGGGTTGGGGACTTTGGGAGGTGGGTCACCACCTTAATTGGATGGTACCCTGAGAAGTGCCCTATTTAATTGGTTGCTGTGGTAAAATGCCACCACTGGTGTCTCATCACATCCTTGTGCAGGGACTTGGATCCAGCTTTCAGTCCTGGCAATGGGACTACCTCTTGTCTGTAAATATGGCATGGTGGCTCAGTGGTTGGGGGCTGGGGGAGGTGGGGAAGTGGCACGGTGGATCAGTGGTTAGCAGTGCTGCCTCACAGCGCAGGGATCCAGGTTCGATTCCAGCCTCGGGCAACTATATGGAATTTGCATATTCTCCCCATGTCTGCATGGGTTTCCTCCAAGTGCTCCAGTTTCCTCTCACAGTCCAAAAATGTACAAGTTAGGTGAATTGGCCAATCTAAATTGCCCATACTGTTCAGGGATGTGTAGGTCAGGTGCATTAGTCAGTGTAAATGTAGAGTAACAGGGTAGGGGAATGGCTGTAGGTGGGTTACTCTTCGGAGGGTGGGTGTGGACTTGTTGGGCCGAAGGTCCTGTTTCCACACTGTAGAGATTCTATGATTCTAAGATGATTTTAGTCCAGGTGGACCCCAGGGATAGTTTAATGACTTGATATTGAGCAGAGAAAATGTTTGTGAACTAATCAGCACTAAGGGTGGAGCCAGGTCATCCCAAACACTGCATCAAAATAAAATAATCTTCGCCTGGATTGATTTTTCTCATTTGTTAAGCAATGGGGTTGAAATTTCAACCAAAGCTATATTGGCCTCAAATTTCATTCAGCATTTTTAGGTTGTAATCTCTGTCCCCATTTTGTCTCTGTTTCATTTCAGGTTTTGGTTTAGCTCTCATTCGTTTTTGTTTTTGGAGGGCATATGTTTATCACTCTGCAATTCACACTGCTTTTAGACACAGCTTTTGTATTGTTACTTGTCCTGTTTCCCTTCCCTCTAGCCTTGATGCTTCTTTTCTCAATTATTCTGACCTAACACAGAACTGCCTTTTTGTTCTTCCTATTAGCCTCACCATTCACTTGCTAAACATCCAGCTACAGTTTGAACACTTCCCAGTGATGACAAAAAGTCATTGATTTGAGACATTATATTCTGTTTCTCTTTCCAAAGGACTGTTGAATTTTTCCAGTCTAGCTGCTTTTATTTCATATTTCCAGAATCCTACATTGTTTTTCTTTGTTGCAGGTACAGGGCTCATTAAATATGTGCAAGATGGTAACCCCGTTTTGCAATCCATGCAGAATCTCATACTTTCTGTTCTATTGTATCATGTTTCAACAAGAAACATCAGGCTAACAAGTGACAGGTAGCATTCACGCCACAAGAGTGCAATGCCCATTTCTAACAAGAGAGAATCTAATCATCACACCTTGACATTCAATGAGATCACCATCAATGTACCCTACTATCAACGTCCTGGGTGGCATACTGACCTGAAATTGAAATGGACTAACTGTATAAATACTGTAACTGTAAGAGTAGGTCAGAATCTAAGAATCCTGCCTCCTGTCTCCCCAAAGCCTATCCACTGCCCCCATAGCAGAAGTCAGGAGTGTGATGGAATACACATCACTTTCTTGGATGAATTCAGCTCCAACAAAACTATCCAGGACAAAGCAGCCTGCTTGATTGGCATCACATTTGCAATCACCATCTCCCTCCAGCACCGATACTCAATAGTAGCAGTGTAAACCATTGAAAAGACATACTATAGAAATTCATCAAGGATCCTTAGGATGCACTTTCTAAACCGTGACCACTTCACTCTAGAAGGAAAAGAGCAGCAGATATATAGGAACACCACCACCTGCAAGCTCTCCTCCAAGCCAACCACCACCCTGACCGGAAATATATATCTTTCCTTCAGTGTTGTTATGTCAAAATACAGAAGCTCACTTCTTAACAGCATTGTGGGCCTACCTGCTTCAAATAGACGACATCTGTTGAAGAAGTCAGCTCTCCACCACCTTCTCAATGGCAATTAGGGATGTGCAATAAATGTTGGCTCATCCAGTGACATCCACATCTCAAGGATGAATGTAAAGAATCACATCACTGCATAAAATGTTCCAGGCTTCTTCATGGGAATGCTGATTCGACAAATTTGCAACTGAGCCACATAAGGAGATATTAAATCTAACCCAAAAGAACTGCAGATGCTGTAAATCAGAAACAGGAACAAGTTGCTGGAAAAGCTCAGCAGGTCTGTCACCGGACCCAAAATGTTAACTCTGATTGCCCTTCACACATGCTGCCACACCTGCTGAGCTTTTCCAGCAACTTTTGTTCTTGTTTTGTAAGGAGATATTAAGACTGGTCATCCAAAAGCCTTGTCTAAAAGGAAGGTTTAAAAAGCATCTTAACAAGGAGAGACAGGTAACGAGGCAGGAGTTCCAGAGCTCTAGGTCCAGACAGAATAGTTTCTAATTTCCTTTGATTTCATAAATATCCAAAAACAATTTTAGTCTTAAATACACTCAATGACTGAGGACTCCCAGTTTTTTGGGGTAGAGTGTTCCAAAGATTCACAACCCTCTGAGTGAAGACACTTCAACTAATTTGAATCCTAAATGGCTGTCCCCTCTTCTTTTGAGAAAATAGGCCAAAAGTTTGTTTTCTGGTTGAATGGGCCACACTTTACATTCACTGCAAGAAATCTGATTTTCCTCTGTACTTCAGAGGTTAAGGGTAAGGTTTAGGGAAACCTTTAAACAGCGTTGGGAGCTTGGTTGCTGTATTGGAGAACAGAGATGGACCTTCTAACCTGTCTGCTTCTGCACTCACACTTCTCATGCACTTCTCTTATAGAATGAATGTGAAACAGACCCCCATGAGAAAAGGCAAAAATAGTCTGTGAAATCACAGATGGGCTGACAACATAGTTTGTGAGCTGTGAAAGTGCAAAGGTTGGATTTTCCTTAAGTCCAGAGAAAGATATGGTTTGATGACTCTTAAATTTAAACAGCCTCTCAGCATCTGCCAATTCTAGTCATCTATGAGTTTTGTTTGATTCAATACAAATACCTTTCATTCTGAAATATGCTTTCTAAGTTAACTAATATGGTTTACCTGACCCGATCAACTTCATCAATATGTATTGTCTGCAATACCTAGCCATGTACTTCTATTTTACTTGCAATTTTTATGAAATTAATGATTACTTTGTGTTCACTAATTGCTTGCTCTTGGGATGAATGTGGCTGTCTCTCCAAGGTTGGGTGGGAACTAAACGTATCTCTTCAGCCAATGTGTCAGTTCCTCATCTCCATCAGACCAAACCAGGCCCTTTTTGCAACTGATGACCTATTAGGTTCTTTAAAGGTCTTATTAAGACTACGTAAACAAAACCGGCTGGCCTCCAGGTTCCTATAGGTAGAAGGGGTCAGTTTAGGTGCCTGGAAATGGACATGACAAACAAGAAGGGGCTAGCATTATAGGTGGACTTACAGTTCCCCCCCTCCCCCAAGAGCATCTCCATCTTGAAGCACCCTCTCTCACATAGCATCCATTATAACTTGCTGCTTATAAGTGGGAAAGCTTCTGAGAGGCCCTTGAGCTTTTAGAGATCATCCTTATTGAGATGAGAGCTCTGTTTCCTGGTCATTAGTTGGCTGCTTTGGGGAAAATCACTCCAAATCCTTGCTACTCGCTTTGGTGGACTCAAGACCAGAATCCAAATCTCTTTTTCCCCCTCATGGAGGGAATATTCAGTTCATGGGATGTCACAAAGGTTGGCATGCTCATCTATCTACACAAAATTTGTGTGAAACCTCATAATAACATCTGTGCTGGAGAAAAAAAGAGTGATTAAAGATATTCTTCAAGTAATGTAGGTGCAGGTCTTGCCAGAGGCAAAATGAAATCAGATTAAGAGGGGTCACATTCATTCTCCTTCAATACCTGTACTGCAATACCTGGAGTTCAACACTAGATGTTGTAAAGAGCTATGTAGAACCCATTGCTGTGGAAACTGAGCATGTAAGTAAAACGTTACATCTTTCAAAATGCCAATTAGGATGACTTGGGTGTCAACAGTCAAAAATCAAATTAACAATGGTGCCCCTTTTTAAAGAAGAGAAAACAATAAATTTCACATTTGAAGTAAAACAAAAAAAAATTAATATTTGTCTTAGTGTTACCTCTACACACTTGTCCCTCTGGTTCTCACTAATCATGCACAACAAACACTTAATGTTCCCTCTCCCACTCCTCTAGAGTATTATAAACTACTTTGACCAATGTCTTCCTACAACAAAATCATTATCAAAGAATCGTTAGGTCCATTATTATTGAGGTGAGGCCAGCAACTCCCATAATAACAGGATTGTAGACAGTTTTGAAATTCATTTGTGATTTTTTTAGAGAAGAAATTGAACTAATTTTCTCATTGCTACTTATTTAAAAAGGTTAAATTGTGGATCCGGTCACTTGATTTCCTTGCTCTTATCACTGGTGCTACCTTTTGCCTCATGGCCTTATATAAATTATTTTTCGATTACATAAGCACAGACTGAATTCAGCAATAATTAAAATTACTTTAATGCTTTTTTGCTCCTCAAAGTGACTACCACGAACAAGTTATTCATTGGTCAATATGTTTTAATTTTGCTTTAAGAAGAGCTGCTTGATTAGAATGAAAAGACTTCAAAGAAAATTTACTATCAGCACTCACTTCCTGTCTTTGACATGAGTTTGAAGTTTTTTTCCAACTTCAAAAATTTTTCCAACACATTGCTAGTGGAATTGGTTGCTTCATTGATCTCACATTTATAAAGGTTTAATGAAGAAATTATAATACAAATATTTTAAATGATGATGCAAATTATTAATTTTCAGCTGCATATTATGATGGTAATTACACCTGTTATGCTTTGAGATTGTACTTGAAGAATTGTATGCTAAGTTGAATTGGCCATTGTTGAATATTTTACCTTAATCTTTGTGGGAAGTGAAAAATAGTATGATTAATTCAACTTGGCAGGCAAGCATTTGCACAGAAACAAAGTTCTAGAAGTTGGATATAGGCAATAAAATGACCAAGAACCTGTCAGGTTTTCATTTCAGAAATTTCAAAGGTAACAGGGCTTGAATAACAGAAAGATTCTCAATATGGAAATCTTGAAACTTCGTCTGATTCCATTATGGTCAGGGTGGAGACAGCATATATAATCCTTTTCAACAAATGGGATGGCTTGGACTCTTGTAACAGTCACAAAGTGCATTTTGGAATAGCTCACAGTCCATGAGGACTAACATCACATTTGACCTCTCACAGACCTGACCATGTGGGGAGTAACCAATTTCTGATTACCACAGATTTTATTATTGATTGATTTATTTATTGTCCCTTGTAGCAAGGTACAGTGAAAAGCGTTGTTTATGGGCAGCACAGGCAGATCATAGTAAGCAACAATGTACAGAACAAAAGATTTGGACGGAGGCATACAGGTGACATTGCACAGGGCGTACAAGAGAGATCAACGTTAGCAAGGCCGGCATTATTTGAGGCTAGAGAGTCCATTCAATTGTCTAATAATGGCTGGGAAGAAGCTGTCCAAAAAACTACTGGTGCGTGTGTTCAGGTTTCTGTACCTTCTACCTGATCGAAGAGATCATAGGACACCATTACTGGGGTATGAAGGGTCTTTGATGATGTTGGCAGCCTTTCAGCAACAGCAAGCTGTGTAAATGGAGCCCATGGATGGAAGGTTGGCTCTGTGATGGCCTGGGCTGTGTACACCACTTCTGTGGTTTCCTATGATCCTGGACAGAGCAGTTATGCACCTGGACAGTGTGCTTTCTGTGGTACATCTGTAGAATTTGGTGAGGGTCCTTATGGACATGCCGCATTTCCTGAGCTGCCTACTTTGTTACTTGCTACACAACAGGATGTATGCTAACATGGCAGAAGTTACATCTTTTCTGATTGGTATCTGATCCGAGTTCTAGGTGTGAACAGGGATTACAACTGAATGGGGTGCGTATTGAAAGCATCATTCAGGGAATGATACTAATTTAAGACTAACTTCTTAACTCATGATTGATGTTTCTTGTTGTATCTTACCAAGCTCACCATATTAACTATCTAACCCACCCTTAGAGCTTCCCTCACATCAAATTTTTGCCGCATCTTATCGCGTGCTATTCCCAGAATATCTTGTTACTCGGCAGATGTCTCATAATTCATTGGAACCTCTTGTGCTTGCGTGATCTTTAAAAGTCTGTTGTACACCCAGACAAGTACTGCCAGTCCGGAGCCGCTCAGTACACACCCTGCCATTTACCTAGAATGGCAGATGGGGTAAGTTGATGTGATACTGTGCATGACAGGGACCTGGAAGTGCTGCTGGATGGGATGGTGCCAAGGCAAGACTTCCCCTTTCACCAGGACCAAAACAACACCACACCACATCACAAAACCAGAAATCACTGGAAAATCTCAGCAGGTCTGGCAGGATCTGTGGAGAGATATGGAAGTTGACATTTCGGTTCCAGTGACCCTTCCTCAGAACTGATGGTAGCTAGGAAAAAGTTGTTTTTTATGCAGAAAATAGGGTGAGGGTGGGGAGGGGTAAGGAGTGAATGATAGGTGGAGATAGACCACAACAACCAAACCAATTCAGTCTGTTCCAAAGTTGCCACTTGGGTTGAAGCAGTCTCAGGTATCTGAAAGAATGCACTGCGATATAGGAAGGAAGTCAATGACGTTTTGCACTCTGCCAACTTAAGTGCCACCGCTTCTGACTGATAGCTCTCACTTACTCTACTGTTGTTATTGCATCTACCTCCCACTAAAACTCATGTTCTACCACTCTCACTATTGCAAGCAACACTTCCTCTCAATCATTGTCACCTGTCTCAATCCCAACAGCACTAATGCTGCTTCATCACTCACGACATCCCTCCACTCCTCTAAATGTAACAACTGCACCATGCACGTTCATCTCTCTCTCAGTACTACTACTCTCGCATTCCAGGAGGAAAACAGCTCCCATTAGGGTGGAAAAACTGAAGACAAGTGGTGAGCTGCCCAATATTTGGCTCCTCATTTCTTATGTGGAGACCATCCTGACTCTAATTGTCCCGAGTGGCTGACCGACCATTCTTTAAGCCTCTGGACTACTATTGGAGGCTGCGTTTGACTTACTGTGCCCATGATCTCTGAGTGAAGACTATCCCCTAGGCCTGACTAAAGCCTGCTGACAATCATAAGCTTCCTTCCTTTGAGTCTCTGCTAAAGACAAGATGAAAGTAATATGAGCCTGGTATGTCTGGCTAAAGGGCAAAATTGCAAAGAGGCAAGGTAGGAAATTGTAAAGAACAAATGCTGCGAGCATTCTGGAGAGCCCAGAGTGAGTGAGCAGCAAAAGAGCAAACCAAGAGCCTGGGGATGCAGTCTAGTCCAGTCTATGATCACACAGTGTACTTGCAGCAGCTTTACAATGAGAGTACAGAAGTACAGCACTGAAGTACAGAAGTGTGCTGTAAGTGGGTCAAGGTGTGCTAAGAGGGTTCTTAGGAGCTGGCGCATAATGAGTGCCAGTGACCGTGGATGTGGGGTGATTGCGGCTGAAATCTGTGGCGTGTGCCCTGAGAAGTTGGTGTTCTGGTGGGGGCGGCACGGTGGCACAGTGGTTAGCACTGCTGCCTCACAGCGCCTGAGACCCGGGTTCAATTCCCGCCTCAGGCGACTGACTGTGTGGAGTTTGCACATTCTCCCCGTGTCTGCGTGGGTTTCCTCCGGGTGCTCCGGTTTCCTCCCACAATCCAAAGATGTGCAGGTCAGGTGAATTGGCCATGCTAAATTGCCCGTAGTGTTAGGTAATGGGTAAATGTAGGGGTGTGGGTGGGTTGCGATTCGGCGGGTCGGTGTGGACTTGTTGGGCCGAAGGGCCTGTTTCCACACTGTAATGTAATGTAATGTAATAATGTAATGTAACATGGAGGTCGATTGGAACAAGCAGTAAGCTGAATCCGTCAGGTACCTGCTCTGGTTTCCATATCAGGTTTTCTCATTGTCTGGTTTGTTTGGTGAGTTTGATAATAGTAAGAAAGCCAACACAATGCTTGTCAAAAGCATAAAAGGTGGTTCAAGATGCTCCTGACATCAAAGGAAATCTCCTCTGATTCTGCCACAATTCTTGCCATAGGCTACATCACTTATACCCCTATAAGATTCCACTTTATAAGTTCAGTTTGTACTGCGTATTCCCCCTTTGAAACTTCTTTAAGATCTCATTAGATATGACCTCCCAGAGTTTCCCTCTGTCCAAGCAGCCATTGAATTCACACTTGATGTCGACCTTTGTAGTTCTCCCTTGTAAATGAAAAAATTACATTATAGTTAGAATTTGTTATGTCCATAAGTGATCCAAGATAATAATATGTGTGAAAGATCAACTTTGTGGGTATTATCAAAAAACTGGATGTATAAATGTTTGATTTTATTGTTGAGATAAGATTCTGAGCTGAATGAAAACGGCAAAACATTAACTGGAGCTCTGACGAAGAGTCACTGTGCAAAATTGGAAGTGTGGTGAACAGCGAAGAAGGTTACCTCAGCGTATAAAGGGGTCTTGATCAGATGGGCCAATGGGCCGAGGAGTGGCAGTTGGAGTTCAGTTTAGATAAATGTGACCTGCTGCATATTGGAAATGCAAAATAGGTCAGGATTTATACACTTAATGGTAAGGTTCTGGAGAGTGTTGCTGAACAAGAGACCTTGGAATGCAGGTTCATGGTTCCTTGAAAGTGAGTCACAGGTAGATAGTATAGTGAAGAAGGCGTTTGGTATGCTTGCCTTTATTGGTCAGTGCATTGGGTACAGGAGTTGAGACGTCATGTTGTGGCTGTGAAAGAAAATTGGTTAGGCTACTGTTGGAATATCGTGTGCAGTTCTGGTCTCCTTGCTATAGGAAGGATGTTGTGAAACTTGAAAGGCTTCAGAAAAGATTTACAAGGATGTTGCCAGGGTTGGAGGGTTTGAGCTATAGGGAGAGGCTGAATAGGCTGGGGCTGTTTTCACTGGAGCATCAGAGACTGAGGGGTGACTTCAAATAGGTTTATAAAATTATGAGGGGCCTGGATAGGGTGAATAGACAAAGTTTTTTTCTCTGGGGTGGGGGAGTCTAAAACTAGAGGGCATAGGTTTAGGGTGAGAGGGGAAAGATATAAAAGAGACTTAAGGGGCAACTTTTTCACACAGTGGGTGGTAAGGGTATGGAATGAGCTGCCAGAGGAAATGGTGGAGCCTGGTACAATTAAAAGGCAACTGGATAGGTATATGAATAGGAAAGGTTTAGAGGGACATGGGCCAAATGCTGACAAATGAGACTAGATTTATTTAGGGTATCTAGTCAGCATACATGAGTTGGACCAAAGGGTCTGTTTCCGTGCTACATATCTCTATGACAATGACTTGAAAAGTTAACTCTGCTTTCTCCGCACAGATGCTGCCAGACCTGCTGAGTTTCTCCAGCAATTTCTGAATTTGTTTCAGATCATCAGCATCCATACTTCTTTGTTTTATACTAAAACATTAACTGAATTGGGAGAATTCCACTGCAGTTGGATATTCATAAATTGAGGACACAAATCATTTGGAAGAAATCAGTTTGTACATTTCTTTTTCATTGGTTGATCTCACATGATGTTCTTTCCCCATTCATCAGCTCGCAGTGTACTTTTCATATCCTTGATGAATTTGCAACTTTAGTTTGGGTATTTCATAATCTTTTCTAGTGTTATTGTTTATTCTGTTCAAGTCTGAACCCTTGTAACAGCTCAAGTGTTGCAGGTCAAAGTGTGATTTAAAGAATAGGCAAGTTACAGTCCTCAAGAGATTAAATTCCCTTCTTTGTGGCATTTTGTTTTCAAAATGTTTCATGCAAGAACAAGCAGACTTCAAATTAAATCACATGGTGTGATTTCAAACACACAATTTCCTGACTAAACCTATCAAAATAGTAATGCTTGACTTGACTCTTATTAAATTGGGGTCATTAACTGAGCCAGAGATAAACGTTTTAACCCACCAATGGGTAAAAGGATTAGTTTGTTAGTAATTGCAAACCTGATCCCAACAATCTGTGAATGCACTTGGTCTGATTTAAATGGATGGAGTTGAAGGTTGGCTGAGTAATCACTTGAGAAATGAATTGGTAATTAGATTACTTGAATGAAACTCCCTGCCTCAGTTTTAGTCAATGAATTTTGGGTTTAATCCCTCCAGCACACATTTCTCAGGTCTTGGAGAAATCTGGGAAATAAAGAGGGGGAATAAAGAGATGCAATAATCACCAGATCCAGAAGGTAACAGCTTTTTAGCTGCTGCTTGTGGGTCAATTGCTGGAGCTCAGGCTTTTCCTGTGAAACATAGAGAGAAAAAAGTAGTAAACAGGGGTTTTTATGGTGGAGTGGTAGTGTCCTACCTCAGAGCCAGGAAGCCCAGGTACAAGTCCTAAACAACATCTCTGAACAGATGAGTTAAAATAAAACAGAAACAAAGAGAAAATGGGAGCAAGAGTAGACCATTTGACCCGTTGAGCCAGCTCTGCCATTCAATATGATCATGGCTGATCATCAAATTCAGGACTCTCTTCCCACTTTCTCCAATGCTCTTTGATTCTATAAGCCCTAAGAACTATATCTAACCATTCTTGAAAATATTCAATGTTTTGGCCTCTGCCACTTTCTGTAGCAGTGAATTATACAGCCTCACCACTTTGTGAGTACATAAATTTCTGCTTAGTTCTGCCTTAAATGGCCTATCCTATATCTATATACTGTGCCTCCCCAGTCATCATGAACATCTTCCTGCATTTATTCCAGTCCTGTTAGAATTTTTTAGGTGTCTATGAGATTCCCCCAAATTCATCTAAACGTCAATGAATCCAGTCCTAAGCAAACCAATCTCTCTTCAAATGCAATTCTCTCTGGAACTCCCAAACCAAAGCTACCAATCTCTCTCTGCAAACTCCCACTTGAGAAGATCCAAGCTCCTTCGCATCCAATCTTCTGAATCTACACACAAAATGGCCAGCCTCCCAATTCACACTCCCCACCTCTTTACTGAAATCTTGCCATGCATATCTACCTGATCAGCTGTGAGAGGGAAATTTGTGTTTCCCTGTCACTAATAGGCACCTCAGTTCCCCCTCAAGTCTCCATGTTCATAACAGGCCACAGATCAGTCCACACAGCAAAATAGAATGACAGTAGTTAAGAATGCCAAAGGAATTTAGACATTATATGCTTGCATCACAGACTTAACTTTTCCAAGTCAGTACCAGTAGCATGGTCAATCACCTGCTATTAGAAAAACAGTGCATAGGTGTTTTCCTACACCAACCTTATTGGAAAATAACAGGCTCAGAAGAGATACAACATCCTAGCTACAGCAGCAACAACCAGATGGCTCAATTTGCAAATAAGCTATCTATGTTGTTTCTCATTCAGGTGGACACCTGATCCTCTGTATTAACTTATTTGTTGTGAAGTGGGGATGCCTTTGATGTTTTATATTTGGGCTCAGTGCTTTTGAGTTAAGGAGGGGAAAAATCAAAAAGCATCAAGGTTTGATCTTTTATAAAGAGATTCCTTTTGTGTGTGGGTGTCAAACAAGGTGAGGATTAAACCTGTATGTCAGGCTTTTCATTGGATAGTCTAAACAAACTTAATGGATTGGTTCAAACATTCGAAGAGCTACTTGGATGAGCTTTTGACTTCAGCCTTTGATACTATACCTAGCAAGTGTCTTCAGAAGGTGGGAACAATATTTCAGACTCCACTCAATTGAAAGTATTTCTCAAGTGGCATGACTAAATCTGGGAACTATTATGTGATGAATCTTAGGCATGAGCTCACACCCAACATCATAGAATCACACCAACATAAAGGTTAAGCTTTGCATTGTAGTTTACCGCTATTATAAGTGACTCCATGAATCTCCCCTGATGGTGTATTTATGAGCTGTACAAACCACTAAAGGAACAGATTAAATCGTCATTCTATGCTGACTTGTCAAATCTCGGCTGATTTAAGTGATGGTAGCACTGTGATTTACAGTAGGAGAGAAAAAACATCTATTATCAATGCTTTAGGCTAGTATTTAGTGAGTTTTGTTCTGGAAATTGCATTTCCATTTGTGGGGAAGTCCAGCCTTGGTTGTGATGCTCTCCTGCTGTGGTTGAATGGATTGTTAATGGCCAGGGTCAGCATGAGAAATGGAAAGTTCCTTGTGAAGTACTGGAAAGGCCTCCTAAAAAGCAGATGGTAGAATATTTCAATCTAACAAATGGATCTCTATGTTCTTATATTTCTGTGTGTGATAGCACAGGTCTGTCTCACTTCTAGACAGCGTCATGTGTTGTCTGAACTGTGTTCACAGAGAATAAATACATTTACGCAATTTCTATATCCAAAGTTGGTTACACTGACAAAGAAAGGGGATGAATAATTGTCCTTAGTGCCGGGTCCTGTGTTTATTTCAAACAAAATAGCTGAGAAATAATGGACGAATGCTGAGCATGCTGATTTGGCATTCCATCATCCGTTATGTTTAAGAAAGTGTTAACTGATTTGTGTAAGAATAAAGAATCCTCATGTTAAAACAACAGCTAGTATAAATGACATCTGAAATGTAGGGTTATGTTTCCACATGAAAGAAAGTAAGATTTGCTTTTATATATGCCCCCTTATGTTTCAGGATGTCCCAACATGCTTTGTAACTAATGAAACACTGTTGAAATTTGGTCATTGTGATGACATTTGACCTAAAAGCAGTAGAGTAAGGAAATATTTTAATTACTTTAAAATATATAACATTTTTTAAGAATGTTTAAAGGTACTTTTTAAGAGTTTGCACTAAATGTAATTTATTTCAATAGTAAGAAATACAGCTGACATGACAAGTCTTAACCTGAAAGTGCCACAAACAAATTAATCACAGAATCCAAATGACTAACAGGCACAAAGGAGAGCAGGGGGTAGAAAGTGATCAACACACAGACATAAGAAAATGTTACAGCAAGATATGGTTATCAACCTCCTGTTGTGTTTAGGAACAAGCCAAGCTCTCCACAAAAAGATTGGTTTTCTGTTTGACGGTATGAAGAAAAATGGAATTCCAGAAGTGCTTGGAGAAAAGATCTACAAACTCAAAGGGACTTGATCCCAAAAGCAATATGAATAGCGCAGCACATGAAAGAGCTGAAAATTTGTAACAGAGGTCCTTAATGCAAACAGATATTAGGATAAAAGGAATTCTGTAAAGCTGTATCATCAGGACTGATGTGACCTGAGTGAGGGAGGTTTCATAGTCATGTGCCTTCTAATTGAGAACCATATCTGGGGTCCTCAGATGAAATATATTGGCTGGTGAATGTAACTTAGGGCCTGATTCAATTGAGTGGGAAGGAAAGCTTAGCATCAGGGACCGAGTTGATTTAATGCACATGATGCTATATTTGCATCTCGAGTGATTTGGAGCTTATGTAATGACAGAGCAGCCTTATGGTCTGGTAAGACTATGACAACTTGACTGATGTTTGAAAAAGATGAGCATTTTTCTGTAATAACTATTTAAGTGAAATGTATCTTTTTATTTAAATATCATTTTCCAATTAATTCTTCTGTTATTTATGCGCAATGGTTAATAGTTCTGTGAAAACAAAAGTGACATAATTTCTTCATTTGGAGGTCATTCAGTAAATTTGCTTATTTTGATTTACAGTTTTCCCCTGAAGATCACATCCCATATATTAATGCAGAGTTGTTCGTTCTTTTACCATTCAAGAGAATTTTGAGTTTTAGCATGTACATGTAAATGCTAAACTAAGCAGCTAGAGCACAGATGTTGTCAACGGAATACATATTAATCCTGTAATGAATTTAATTATTTTTCCTTTCAGCTATGAAGTGTTAAAAGGCAACAGCCAGTCTCTGCCCATGCATTTGACTTTCTAAATAGAATTTGCATCCTTTACCTGTATGCGTGGCTTTAAAATGCATGTGATAGATAGCTTTTGCTTAAAATAGTACAAGTTCTTACAGCAACTTTGGTCATATATGTAACACCTACACATCACTCCATGCATTCTGATGCCCAATAAATGTAGAATTGCTGCATGCTCTCTTTCTCTCTCCACTTTAGAAATTCATCAATAGCGAGCATTTGCCAATGAGACATAAAGGAGATTTAATGATTTGGGATGATAGATAGGACAAACAGAAGCACAGATGCTCGAGCCAGCAATCATAGATTTTGGATAAATCAACTCGATTGAACCAGCTTGAAAAGACTGAGTACATAACACTTTCATGTTGCAGTGTGGGTGGTTTGGAGATGCTATCAATTGCAGATGATGTTTGCTGTTTTCTGCAAATTATGCACAAAATACGTAGGCCAGTTGTAAAGCAAATCACAGCAAGAATAAAATTATAACTTTCCTCAACTTGTCTAAACCTTCTTGTCGCATGATTGCTTTCCTCCTTCACTTCCAGCCTGACGTGACAAGTAATATGTTCTGCATATTTTTCTCTTTGCCACAAGACTATTGCAACCTAAGCAATATAATTATGGTGAAATTATTACCATATAATTCAGGCACAACCTTTGACTCATGTTGCGGGATGCTCAAATCTGCCTTGGTCCAAAGTGATTTGATCCTAATTAAAAACAGTACAATGCTATAGTTAGATTAGGTTGTGAAAAGTGATTTCTCTCTGGTTTATATTTTTCCTCAGTATTTTGCATACCCCACCCCTGGCTACCATTGCCACATAGCTGCTGTTATGGAAGAGAGCAAATGAGTAAGTTCTTGTCTTCCACAAAATTTGGTACATAAGACAGTCACACTTGACTTGTTTTTACAGGTTAACACACATGCACTGAGCCAGGTTTCCCTTCCCCAAAGCAAAACAGATGTTCTATTGCCATGATTCATGTTGCCTTTTGGCTTTGAAGTGAACTGAAGCTGAGATCTGGAAACATGGCGGTATGAATCATGAGTGTGAATGTATCTACTCGAGGTATCGGCAGAACCAAGTTGGGCATTGTCCTGTGAAAATGAGAAGATGTTCTTACAAATGTGAGCTATTCACAATAGGAATGGTGTCTGCTGGAATTCTGGAAGAATCTCTCCCGGGAGATTCTGTCATTCACTATATTAAGTAATGCCTTAAAACAAGAGGAATAGTGACTGGAATTTTGTTTATCTATGATGTTTAGTGAAAAGCATGAATGTGCTGAGAAACTAGCTTCCATTTAAATGCATTCTCAGCAAGAATGTCTGGAAAGTATTGTATTAAGAGCAGTTCAGTGCTGGGGGATGTATAAAAACATGTGAATTAACACCATATTGGAGGGTATAACTTTACAGAATGTGGAAGAAAGTGCTCTGTGACCCCTTTCTGGAAACTGGGTGGCAGTTGGAGCACGTTCAGTTTGGTTAAACCTCCTACAGTTGGGTAGCCTGCAAGTATTCATTGTCCAGGTTCGCAAATGAAGGATACCCATTTGAGCTCGCTGCTCATGTAATCGGGTGGAACTCACATCCCTGCCTCAGCCCATGTGTTGTTGAAACCCCAATCCATGCCTTGCTACCTCTAGATCCATGAATCCAATGCGTTCTATTCTGGTCTCCCTGTTATCACACTGATATATATTGATTCCCAGTTGAACAATGTCACAGTTTTAAAAGTGATATACTTGTTTTCAAGCCCTGCAAAAGCTTTGTCCTTCCCAATATCTGTGATCTCCTCCAGATTCACAACCCTTTGATGTATCTGTATCCCTCTATTTCTAAGCTCTTAAACATTTTTGATTTTAAAGCTCCACATTTGGAGGCTGTTTCTGCCAGGAATAAGAAACTCTCCCTAAACCTTTCTGCCTCTTTACCTTTTCTTCCTCCTTTCTGGTAATTCCTACTGTCTACCTCTTGGTAAACTTTTAGTAATCTGCTCTAACATCACCTTATATTGTTTGATGCCATGTAATGTTCCTGAAAAGCTTCTTATGACAAATACTCCATGTAAATACAAAATGTTGTCAAATCTGAGTGGAGAAGGGGCTGAAAATTGGTCAAAATGTTGAGGCCATTCAAAACTATGCTGTACTCACCAATTCCCTGTTCTCACTGATTTACATTGACTCCCAGTTAAACAATGTCTCAATTTTAATACTAGAATGCTTATTTACAAAACCTTCTAACACTTTGCTGTTCCCTATGCAAGGGGTCTCAATTTACATACGTCTGACTCATGAACGCTCATACTTATGAATGCAATTGCCTACATGGTTTACAGGCCTGGTATACAATCATTTCCTGTACTTATAAACAGCTGCTTTCCATTGCCTTGGACAGTGTTCCAACTTTTCATCTTGGTTAGCACTGCTGCCTCACAGCACCAGGATCCCAGTTCGATTCCAGCCTCAGGCGACTGTCTGTGGGGAGTTTGCACATTCTTCCCGTGTCTGCGTGGGTTTCCTCTGGGTGCTCCAGTTTCCTCCCACAGTCCAAAAATGTGCAGGTCAGGTAAATTGGCCATGCTAAATTGCCCATAGTGTTAGGTGCATCAGTCAGAGGGAAATAGGTCTGGGTGGGTTACTCTTCGGAGGGTCGGTGTGGACTGGTTGGGCCGAAGGGTCTGTTTCCACACTATAGGGAATCTATTCTAATCTAATCTAATCTTGCAAATGGACTTAAATTTATTTTGGATAAATGTGAGGTATTGCATTGGTAAAACAAACAAAGACAAGACTTACACAATGAAACGTAGGTCCTTGGGTAATGTTGTAAAACAGAGAACTAGAGGCACATATGCATAATTCTTTGAAGTTTGCATCACACATTGATAGGATGGTTAAGAAAGCACTTAGCATGATTGCCTTTCTTGCTCAGACCATTGAATATAGGAGTTGGGACATTATGTTGAGCTTTTATAAGACATTGGTGAGCCATTTTCTGGAGTACTGTGTCCAGTTCTGGTCTCCCTGGTATAGGAAAGATATTCTTCTGCTGGAGAGGGTTCAGAAGAGATTTACCAAGATTTTGTCAGGAATGGAGGGTTTGAGTTATCAGTGAGGCAGCAGTGCTAACCACTGTGCCACCGTGCCGCCCACAAACCACTGTGCCACCGTGCCGCCCACGATCACTGTGCCACCGTGCCGCCCACCGTGCCGCCCATTTTCTGGAGTACTGTGTCCAGTTCTGGTCTCCCTGGTGTAGGAAAGATATTCTTCTGCTGGAGAGGGTTCAGAAGAGATTTACCAAGATTTTGTCAGGAATGGAGGGTTTGAGTTATCAGGAGAGGCTGGGACTTTTTTCACTGGAGTGTAGGAGATTGAGATGTGGCCATATCGAAGTTTATAAAATAATGAGGGGTTATAGATAATGTGAATGGTAGGTGTCTTTTCCCTTGGATGAGGGATTTCAAGACTAGGAAGCATATTTTTAAAGAGAAAGGAGAAAGATTTAAAAAGACCTGAGGGGCAATTTTCTTTACACAGAGAGTGGTTCATGTGTGGAATGAATTTCCAGAGGAAATGATGGATGCAGGTATAGTCACAACATTTAAATGGCATTTAGATATGTACATGAATAAGAAATGTTTGGAGGGATAGGGGCCAAGCGCAGACAGTGGGACTAGTTTAATTATGGATTATGGTCGGCATCGACTGATTGAACTGAAGGATCTCTTTCTGTCCTGTATGACTCTCTGACTATGACTCCAGAATTTCACCTGTTCACACCTGGGGAGTGACTATGTCTGTAATTTCCAGTAAACAATTGTAATTGGATAGGAAAATCCATATTTAACCCTTTGCAAAGCAGTTTCATGGTCTTACTTTATCACTCATTTGAAAAAGGTAATTCTTTATTATAGGGAAAACATAGTCAAGTTGTAAACTCAAAGCAGGCAGCAACAGTTCCACTGATGAAACTTGTTTCCAGTTCGATGAAGGGTATTAATGACCCACACATAGCATTAATGCAAGTAATCAGCTTATAAACAATCTTAATAAAATATCTCTTTCTAACATTACTTGTAATGGTGGAAATAAAATTGCAATTGGGTCAGCAGCAAAGATGAAGTGGTGTTGTTAAAGGGTATGTTGGACATGCAAGAGTATCACTATTCTGAGCAATTAATCAAGACAATAGTTGGTCAGATAACATCTTAGAGACCAGGTTGCTTTCTTACTATTCACTAAATTACTGACCAGAAACATTTTCTTTAGAAAAAGGAACATTAATGCAGAACAATAAATTGGCCATTAGCCTGGCAACTGGTTGCAACAAAAGCAGAAAATCGGCTGGGTTGAAGAGCACATTAAAAAAAGTTCTGTCTGCTTTTTTTTCTATTGATTGGAATGAAGGAAAATCTCATGCACGCTTTCTGCTAAGTTCTAGCCATTTTATGAAGAGATGACCAACAGGCTCAGTTGGTTGGATGGCTAGACTGAGCTACTGAATGATGCTAACAGCATCCATTCCTGCTATGGTCATGCATAGGAGACATACTTCTTCATCTTCTCCACACTTGTGAAATTGTGCCCTGCCAGCTTGGCTTAGTCAAATTGCGTTTCTCCATGGATACAGCTACCTATGGTCATTTGGGATCATGACTGAGTTAATCAGACCAAAGGTGACACCAAACCAAAGGGGACATTAAGACAGGAGATAAAATGATTATCCAGAAAGGAAAGCTTTAAGCAACACTTTGAAGATGGTGACAAAAAAGACCCACTCAGTTACTTGATATGGTCTTCCCTATCACACGTTTTGCAGATTAAAATGTATATGTCCACCCAACTAGTCAGGCATCTGTGCTGCAAGGATCTTTAATTCCGAGTTTGGAAAGTCATCATGTGTCTCTTTGTTTTATCTTAGAGGATGCACCAATGCTTCGGTGCGACAGTCTGATGTTCCCTGAAGACCCTAGAGCCAATAACTGCTTCTTTATTATGCCAAACATTTAACTATCATATATTACAATCTCATTTCTATACTATGAGCACCTACCTGACAATAAAATAACAATCGGCACCATGTGCATCTCTAACTCTGACCATGTATGTTGGCTTTATGCATCACACCTTTAGAAAAAAGGATGTTCTTGGAAAAAACTTAGCGAATTTTGATGGGAAATTGACTACTGTGCTGCTCCTTGATTGCTGCTGCCACTTTTAGAATTTTCTATTGACTTCATTCATCTGCATTTAATTGAGCATTAATGCAGGATGACATAATGTCATATATTTACTGTTTTTGACACCATAGTCATGCTGGAAATCTGGTGTTGCTATGGTGGGAAAGAAGAGAGTTAAACTTGAAAGGTCTGTGATCAATCACAGATTTAAGACACTGATGATGTGCAAAATGTTAGATGCCTAAGTGTTTCCTTGTTAGGTGTTCATTCAAAGCCAACCCTGCCTGATTGGGCCAGACTCCCAAGGCCTACACCAGTGATTTCCACTGACACCTAAGGTGAGCTTCCTGGCGCAGGCGATCATCCAAGGTAAGTGTGAGGGCCATATGGCTGATTGGAATCTTGCCTGAGTGCAGATTCTCACCTGGAAAATAGAGGCATCTCCCCATGGTCCTTTTTGAGTACAACAGCTACCAAGATACTTTGCACATATTGACCAGAGAACCCTCAGATTGATTATTTGCCATTGTTGTATGAGCTGATATTAATGGATGCACTTTATTGGCACAGATTTTTTTTTACTTTCTCCAAGATAATATTCAAACTATAGTTTTCAAAGGTTTTGTTTTATATTACAATGCTCTCATAGTGCTGAATGTCCAGCATGCAGAGCCATATATTTTCAGTGTTATAAACTGTGATTTAGAACCATAGAAATGATACAGTACAGAAGGGGAGGGTGGGAGGGGGGGGGGGGGGGGTGCATTTAACCCAGCTCATTCATGCCAACCCAAAGACACCCAGATGCCCTTTCTAGTCCCATCTACCTGTACAATGCCTATTGTCCTGCAGTTTACAATTCAGACACAGGTACTTTTTAAAAATGTTTATGGTCTGTGCCTCCAACTCAGGCAGTGAATTCCAGGTGCCCACCAGCCTCTGTGTAAAAACATTTTTCCTTATGTCCCCTCTAATCATTCTGATACTTAACTTGAATCGACAACCCCTGAATTTTGAACTCTCTGGTTTTCTAGAACATGGGGTCATATGTCTTTACTGGGAGAAGGAATATATTTGTATATTTGTTTCTGATTTCAAAATATGTTTTTAAAAGCTTGAAAATAGTTTGATAATTAAAATGATTAATCTAATCATTCCATCATTGTTAGTGAGTAATATCAAATGAGCTGGTGAGTTTTGAGAAGATTTGTAGCTCAGGTTGAGGTTCTGGATGTAAGTTTATTCACTGAGCTGGAAGGTTTGTTTTCAGATATTTTGTCACCGTACTAGGTAATATCATCAGTGAGCCTTCGTTGAAGCACTGGTGGCATGATTTGGGATATGAGCTTTTGGGATGGAGAAGAGTTAAGGTACTGTCATTTGAAAAATATTTGGATAGCTACACCCTAGAGTGGCATTGCATTGCTTGATTGATAGTCTCTGACTAACAAGAGCGGAGTGGTGAAGGTTGGACACTGTAATATGCAATCCATTGGAGGATTGGAGAGAGAATAATATAAGCAGAACACATGTAGCAGCACTGCATAATAGCACATTCAAACAAGGATCTGATAGATATAGGAATATGGGAGTATGATTGGTTATTTAGTCTGTTGAGGCTTTCCGACTATTAAATCAAATCATGGTTATTCTGTGACATACATCCATATATTCCTTTGCTACAAATCCTTAATACCTTTGGACAACTAAAAACTGAGTTGGTTTTAAATATTACAATTTTCTAACTTCATTCCTGAAAAGTCTGACTCTAATTTTTCTTTTAGTCCTAGTCTCCCAACCAATGGTAATAGTTACTTTAATTTCTGACAAGTTCAACTCTTTTGGTCCAATCCATCCTTGCGATTTAACCTTTAGAGTCAAGTTGCATAATTTAACTCACCCCTCTCCAGCCTCGAGGAATAGGGTCAAAGACCGGGTGGGGAGGTAGTTAGAAGTTGGCTTGACAATCAGCAATGAAGGGGGAGCTGGAATGCCTGTGACTTTCTCAACTCCACCCTGAGTGAGTCAGCAGCATAGAGCTTAGAGGTGTCTGTTCCAGCCAGAGACAATTGAGACTCCTAGGTAGCCAACTAATGCCCAGCTAAGGGCTTCATCCCACCATTGTTAATATTTCAGGTGAGGAGGCTATCCAGTTAAATAAAACTGTAGCCTCTCTCCAGGCTTGTGGGGTGGGTATGGGGTAAATGGCTCTCCGAATTGGAACATTTGGCGTATGGCACTATCTCCCTTCAATGAAGAAAAGGCCACATGCCCACCACAAAACCCTACCACCTCCCACTCCATATCTCAAGCCTAACCTTGTGATATTGTTCATATCCTTGGCCAGATACCTAAAATATTAATTCTGCTCTTCTCTCCATAGAGGAGACATTGAGGTCTGCAGATGCTGGAGATCAGAGTTGAGAGTGTGTTGCTGGAAAAGCACAGCAGGTCAGGCAACATCCGAGGAGCAGGAGAATCGACATTTCTGGCCGAAGCCCTTCATCAGGAATCCTGATCATTCCTGATGAAGGGCTCTGGCCTGAAACGTTGATTTTCCTGCCCCTCGGATGCTGCCTGACCTGCTGTGCTTTTCCAGTAACACATTCTCAACTCTTCTCTCCATAGATGCTGCCTGACTTGCTGAGTATTTCCCTCATTTTTCTGTTCCTATTGCAGTTTCAGGCAAGGCTAATACATGCAGTACCACAAAATCAACCAAAAGGATTGAGGAGAAAGTGAGGGCTGCAGATGCTGGAGATCAGAGCTGAAAATGTGTTGCTGGAAAAGCGCAGCAGGTCAGGCAGCATCCAGGGAACAGGAGAATCGACGTTTCGGGCATAAGCCCTTCTTCAGGAATGAGGAAAGTGTGTCCAGCAGGCAAAGATAAAAGTCAAAAGGGTTGAACCAAGTTCACCAGTCACAGATCCATTTTATATCGGCATGCTGTATCTGAGGGTATAGTGTAAGACCTAACTTCAGTAAAGTTACAGTTTAAATGTGGCTTGCACCAATCAAGATAAAATGTTGCAAAATGTCTGCTGATGTTGAACTATTCAGAAAATTTTGGGAGCAAATTTATTTGATTTTGCTCATGGGATGTGGATATTACTGGCATGGCCAGTGTTTATTCCCAATCCCAAATTGTCCTTGAACTATGAGGCTTACCTATCCATTCTAAGAGTCCTTAAGAGTTAATCACATTATTATGTGTTTGGTGTTTCTCATAAGCCAGATCCGGTAAGGATGATGTATTACCTGCCCTAAAGAATATTAGTTAACCAGATGGGTTTTTGCAACAATTGATGACAATTTTGTGGTCATCATTACTAAAATTAGCTTTCAATTCCAAATGTAATTGATTGAATTTAAATCCTAGTAGATACTGTTCAACACCTTCCAACATTACTATTACTGGAAAAGTGTGCATTTAAATTCTAAGCGAAAAAGATTTTGTGAAAACATTTCTCTGTGGGTCACTTTCTGAGTGGCAGCCAATGACCAGTGGGGTATCACAGGGACCAGTGCTTGGATCCCAGTATTCACAATATATATGAATGATTTTGATGAGGGAAATAGATGTAACAACTCCAGGTTTGCAGATGACGCAAAGCTGGGTGGGAGGGTGAAGTGTGAAGAGGATGCAGAGGCGCTTCAATGTGATTTAGCCAAATGACATAAGTGAATAAATACATGACAGATGAAGTATAATGTGGATAAATGTGAGGTTATCCATTTTGGTCAAAAAGCAGGAAGACTGGTAATTAGCTGAATAAAGATAGTTTGGGAAAAGGGGCAGCTGCAACAAGACCCGGGTGCCCTTATACACCAGTCATTGAAAGTAAGCATGCAGGTACAGCAGGCGGTGAAGGAGGCAAATGGTAATTGGCCTTCATACTGACAGGATTTGAGTACAGAAGCAGGGATGTCTTGCTGCAATTGTACAGGGGCTTGGTGAGACCACATGGAGTCATAGAGATGTACAGCATGGAAACAGTCCCTTCGGTCCAACCCGTCCATGATATCCCAACCCAATCTATTTCCACCTGCCAGCACCCGGCCCGTATCCCTCCAAACCCTTCCTATTCATATACCCATCCAAATGCCTCTTAAATGTTGCAATTGTACTAGCCTCTACCACTTCCTCTGGCAGCTCTTTCCATACACGTGCCACCCATCTATAGTATTATGTGCACTTTTGGTCTCCTTATCTTTGGTTTCCTTATTCTGGCTATGTAGGTAGTGCAATGTAAGTTTACAGACTGATTCCTGGTATGGCAGGATGTGAAAGGAGTTTGGATTAGTTAGGACTATATTCACTGGAGTTAGTAGAATGACAGGGGATTTCAATAGAAACCAACAAGGTTCTAACAGAATTATAGAGAAGGTAAATGCAGGAAAGGTGTTCCTGATAACTAGGGAGCCCAGAACCAGGGCTCACAATCTAAAGATTCAGGATAATCCATTTAGGACTGAGATAAATGGATATTTCTTAACTGAGAGAGTAGTAACACTTCTGAATTCTCTGCCACAGAAGATACAGTTCTTAGGAATAAAGAGACGAAAGGGTATGGGACAAAAGCGGAACATGGTACAGAGTAGGATGGTCAGCCATGAGCATATTGAATAGCAGACCAAGCTTGAAGGACCAAATGGCCTACTCATGGTTAGCGTTAGAATTACAGTGTTTTCCTATTATTCTATTTTCCTTGTTGCTATATTTACTTCACGCATATTCTTTTCTACGCACTATCACGTTTATTCTTTTAACATAGACAATAGGCGGCACGATGGCTCAGTGGTTAGCATTGCTGCCTCACAGCACCAGGGTCCTAAGTTCAATTCCAGCCTTGGGCAACTGTGTGTGTGGAGTTTGCACATTTGTCCAGTGTCTGCGTGGGTGTGCTCCGGTTTCCTCTCATAGTCCAAAAATGTGCAGGTCAGCTGAATTGGCTATGCTAAGTTGCCTGTAGTGTTAGGTGCATCAGTCAGAGGGAAATGGGTCTGGGTGGGTGGGCTGAAGGGCCTGTTTCCACACTGTAGGGAATCTAATCTAAATCTAAATCTAAAACAATATCCAATTAAAATTGCTGCTTAATTTATCTCTTCCAGCCTTTATTTCTTCATAAAAATGGCATTTTAGTGCTTTAACAACCCTTCTCTCTGTGCTTTCCAGATTGCACTGTGTATCTTGGGGCAAGAATAATTTTACTAAATAACTAACCTGCAGCTGACAGAAAGCTGAGTCCGGTGTGGTTTCTTCCAAAATTTAGTGAGCCAAGGGAAATAAGGGGCCCTTGTTCCCTCCCAAATGTTCTTTTCTGACAGAGGTTATTTCCCCACTGCTCCAGTTTTTGGAATGTACTTGGTATTTCTCTTGAACCCTTTTTATGTTTCCTCTTCTGCTACAAACCTGGTTGCAACTTGTCTGTACAACCAAATCAGTCTTTGATGTTCTTTAATGTACTAACTCAGGAAGGACAGTGGTGAAACAACTTAACACCTAGACGGGATGTGGAGTTTAATTATACCTGGGGCACTTGACTCAGCGATGGGCTTTGGCGTAAACACAAATCTGTAGATTTTCTAGATCTGTTCCACGAGTGTAAATATATATCAAAGGTGGCTGCTTTGATTCTGCACAATGGTCAAAGCACTGAAGATTTGAAAGAGAAAAACTATGAAAAATTGCTTCATGCTTTAGAACACACTTAGCTTAGATAAGTAAATAAGCTTTTTGTGAAGCTGCAATAATTATACTTTTTCACAATATATAGTTACGAGCAACAAATTGTTGAGAGCTGTAATTCCAGCACTAGCTGTAGCCAGCCTTGTTTATACTGTCTGGCATCTATTAGAATTCTGTGCGCTCACAGACATGTGCAGATCTCTCGCCCCAGCTGTTAAAATATAACCATTTTGAGCGTGGGTGGAAGTGCCCACACTGTCTAAACATTTAAATCAATTCAGTAAGTTTAAAAAAATGCGTAGGAGTTGCAAAAAGACCCTTCCTCTCCCCCGCCACCCCCGAGCAGCTCTTAAATTTGGTTTGACACTCCGCTGCTTTCATATTACATAGTGTCAAACCCAAACAGTCTGTGACTGCTCGATCTTTAAGTTTCAATTTGCTTTCCTCAATGTTAAAACCAAGTCCTCACTCTGGCCTTAACATCACAGTGAAGTACGAAACTGTGTAGTATCAAATTGAAATTTGCAGTACAATTTAACTTAACTCTCTGAGTTTTTTGCACCTACTGGTAGCCTTTTGATATTTGCTTCAAGTATGTGCTGTGGTAATTAAAATAGCCGTTCAGGAACCACTGGATTCCAATTGAATTTTTAACAGATTTTGGGTGAAACTAAATAACACAGTAGGAATGGTGCCCTTATTTAGTAATGCGATGCAATGGGGGAGAATTCTTAATGGGGGAACAAGTCAGATCTACAGAATTGCAGAGAGGCATCAAAATATTTCTGTTCCAAGCTCACTTTTTCAACTGTAATTAAAACAAAATCCTGCCAATTTTGTAAGTCAGAAATAAAATCCAAAAATGCTGGAAATTCTCAGCAGGTCTGGTATAACGTGAAGAGTGAGAAACAGAATTAATGTTTCAAATTGAATATGACACTTCTTTAGAAATGAGATTATTTTGGACTAGAAATACTGTTTCTCCCTCACAGATGTCGACTGGCGGGTCTCTAATATTTCTCTTCTGCTGGACTAATTTACTCAACAACAAATTTAGGAGAGTCTAAAATAAGACAGCTAAGTTTTCACTGAATTAGGTTTCCTGGAATTTCTTTCATTTATAACACAACTATCAAACAAAATCTGACTGTCCAACTATCCCAAGGGTTCAAGTGCTTGAATTGACGATAACCATTTGTTGTGACATGAGATAACATAAATTTCTACACTTAATATGTATAATGTGAGTTGTTCCAAATATTGCAGTAGTATCAGAGTTTCTAAAATCTCTAATTTTCAAGCAAGTCTGGTCATAATTAGTTGCGATTAATGAATAGCCTCGTGTTTATCTGCCAAAGATTAGATTGCTTACGGTGTGGAAACAGGCCCTTTGGCCCAACAAGTCCACACCAACCCGTATACCACCCAGACTCCTACATTTATCCCCTTCACCTAACACTACGGGCAATTTAGCATGGCCAATTCACCTAACCTGCACATTTTTGGACTGTGGGAGGAAACCCACACAGACACGGGGAGAATGTGCAAACTCCACACAGAGAGTTGCCTGAGGTGGGAAATGAACCCGGGTCTCTGGCGCTGTGAGGCAGCAGTGCTAACCACTGTGCCACCGTGCCGCCCATAAAGAAACAGCATACAAGAGTACTTACATGGTAGTAATACTGTAGTGTAAATAATTTAATCATAGAATCCATGCAGTGTCGAAGCAGGCCCTCCAGCCCACACAGACCTTCCGAAGAGCATCCCACCCAGACAACCCCCCCCTTACCCTAACCAATCCATGCAATTCCTATGGCTAATCCATCTAACCTGTACACCCCTGGACACTGTGAGCAATTTAGCATGGCCAATCCACCTAACCTGCACATCTTTGGATTGTGGGAGTAAACTCCACACAGACATCTGCCAGAGGATGGAATGGACACTGGCTCCCTTGCACTGTGACAGAGTTGTCCTAATCGTGCCACCCTATGATCATTTGGGGTTTAGTGTTCTTGCACTTATCCTGATAAGTGTAAGGTGAAAAGCTTGTTAGTCTTTTTAGCAACAGTCAATGTCTACTTTTTCTGTCAACTGTGCTTTAATGTACAGCTCTCTTACTTGTATCTCAGTAAATCACATGATCAAATGCTGATTCAGAATCTGACTGTGAAAAGTCAAGTGCAAACCACTTGAGTTTTTTTTCAACAAAATGTTAGACAGAGGTACAACTTACCCCTCCAGATTGATGTAAAAATTAATTGAATGGTATTACTTTGAAGAAGACCAAGTGAATTTCCTCTGGTGTTTTGGCTGATACTTTTCCTACTTTTCACAAAAACATTGCTATTTGTGGGAACATATTGAGCGTGCTGCTCTCACCAGTGTCCTTATTATCCTTCTTGGCTGACTGCTCCCATTCTCCCAGCTCCTCAGCACCTATCTACACCAATTGTGCACAGCACAACCCAGTAGGATTATACCATTCAGACTGCACTGGAGGACACCTTCAGACTGGTCCAAGCAGTGAAATTGCATCTTCATCCTCAAAGCCTGAGTGACATCATATCTGTGCTCTGCATCTGTCGGGGGTTATGCAATGGTGTATTTAGTTATGGTTGAAGTGTGTAGCCCCTGTCCTCCAGAAAGCAGCTTTTGTTAGACCTTTGAATGGACATTTCGAATTTTAAATTGAATACCGATCTCACACTCGCTCTGTTCTATTACCCTATGTACTTTTAATGGTACATGATCTGTCTGTACTAGATGCAAAACAAAACTTTTCACTGTACCTAGGTAATGTGATAATGCTAAATCAAACCAAATTAAGCCTCCTGAACTCGCAACACATTGCATCATAAAGCACGGAAACAGACCCTTCCATCCAACTCATCCATGCTGACCAGGTTTCCCAAACTAAACTAATCCCATTTGCCTGTGTTTGGCTCATATCCCTTGAACTTTTTCCCCATTCATGTACCTGTCCAAATGTTTTCTAAATGTTGTAACTGTACCTGCATCTACCACCTCCTCAGTCAGTTCATGCCACATACAAAACCCCCTTTGTGTGAAAAGGTTGCCCCTCAGGTCCCTTTTAAATCTTACTCATCTCACCTTAAAAATATGCCCTCTAGCTTTGCTCCTCCCCCCCCCCGGCCCAACTAAAATTCTTTAAGGTCACCCCTCAACCTCCCAGGCTCCAGTGAAAAATGTCCCAGCTTTTCCTTATAACTCAAATCCCCCAGTCCTGGCAACACGAGAGTGTTCCAGGGTGTGGGAGTTGCTGCCAGGGTAGTAGGCACACACTCCAGGGATCAGAGATCACTTGACCATTAACTGGATGGAACCCCTTCCTACTAACGAATTCTGCAGCTTTGTGATGCAGTCTTTTCAGTCCCAGTTGTGGCTGTACCTATGGGAAGCTGGCTATGCTTCTGAATCAGACTGCCTGGGCTGTAGCACTAAATTCGATGAAATGAACCAATGTGGTCTTATCCAGATGACACCGGTCACTGTCTTGAGGTGGTGCAGAGGTGGTGGCAAGCGAACGTCAGATGCTGAGAGGGGTGCATGTGGCTGCTGCCCATGGATCATGCCGAGATGGTGTCTGGCGCTGAGCAACATGGAGGCTGGTCGCAGCCAGCAGTGAGCTGAAGTCGCTAGGTACCCTGTCTGGCCTCCATCTCAGGAATTCTCAACAGCTAGCTTATTTGGCATGTTCAGTAAGCTGTGATATTAACGAGGTGAAATGTGCCATTAAAAAGGCATTTAACAAGCCAGAAGCCCTTTCAGTTACCAACTCTCCATTGCCTAGTGCAAAACTCAACTTGCTGCTTGACAAATGTGTAGAAGATGCAACGAGATGCTGTTGATGTCAAGATAGACCTCATTGGACTCCTCATCTGACTCTTGACACAAACTCACAGTAGCCCATGTCACTGAGACCCTTATTAGATTCTGTGCTTCCCACACTTCAAAAATAATCAATGTTTATTAAACAATTTGGGATATCCTGTGATTTTGAAAGGTTCCATATAAATGCAAGTTTTTCTTTTTCTTATCACTACAAACAAAACTGTCTAATTTGACATTTCAGCCCCTGGTCAATTTATCACTGGTTGAATAATTTCCCGTGAGTTAGCATTCAGAACATTCTTTGAATATGGTGAATTCACTCCAGTTTTAACTAAAGCAAAATAACAACAATGATTAATTGACAAGAGTCTTTTCAATAGACTGAATGTAAATTGTAGCTAGCTGATTAATCGATTGGTTATTGCAGATTCAGTTTTTATGTGCTTGGGAATGAGACTATTCTTGGGCAGTATTGGGGAACATAGCACTGTCATCAATCACACAGTACTTGATAAAGGATTCCATTCTATTGTGCTAAGCCAGTCTTATTTCTAATTACATTCGGTGATCATTAATGATGATGCTGCTTAAACAGTATAAGTACTGAAATTAAACCTTTCAAGTGACAAAGGAAAAGGGTACAGCCACTGGAGGCATTTGAATTGTTGAAATGTAATTGCAGTTCAGTCTTGCTGCACAGCATCATAGTTTCAGATACATTTTCAAATATCTATCTTATTTGTTCATCAGATGTGGGCATTGCGAGTGAGGCCAAGATTTATTGGCTGTCCCTGAATGAGTCACTTGTTCAGCCATTTCAAAAGGGAATTAGGAGTCAATCATATTGTTGTGGGTCTGGACACCCCCCATGCAGACCAAACAAGCACAATAAATTTCCTTCCCTAAAGACATTAGTGAACCAAATCAGTTTTTAATGACAGCCAATAGTAGTCACATGGTCACCATTGCAGATTTTTATTGAATTCAAATAACACCATCTGCCATGGTAGGATTTGAAGATAGAATATTAGTTTAGGTTTCTGGATTATTAGTCCAATGACATTACTAATACACCATGTCAACTTATGTGTCGTACATAGTGAAGGCATTTAATAGGAGCATTATTGCACAAAATCTGTCATAGTTACATAAGGAGATAGTAGGATGGATTACCAAAATGCTATGGTCAAAGAGATAAGCTTTCGAAATATTTGAAAGGAGAAGAAACAGACCGGGTTTGGAAATCCAAAATATTGGCGCCTCGAGCAGTACAGATAGTGCAGTAGGATGAAGTAAATTCCTGAGATTGGGAGGGACTGTACTATGGAAGGGACTGGAATCAAGAATGACAATTTTAAAAAGAACATTCCTTTGGAAGTAAAAGTGTCTGTAATACTGTAGTCTGCTCATCTTGACAATATTTTTTACAATTATGTTGCAAAACTGTGTAGTAATATCTATGTTCTGCCAATGGTACATGCATCAGTGAGTCACAAAATTTTAGGTTCGAGTTCCACTTAAGGAATGAGTACAAAAATTAAACTGATGCTTGAGTGCAGTCGTGCAATGCCGAGAGACCCATCCTTCAGCTGAGATGCTAAACCAAGGCTCTTTCTGTTTGCTCATGTCGATATAAAAGATCTCATGACACTATTTTGACCAAGGGAATGTACTGGCCAATACCTGTCCCTCAAACATATCACATCACAAGACCTTATCAAAGACACAATGGCACTCCCTCAGTATTACAACGTCAGGTATTTAATTTCATGATCACGGTTTGGCTAAAGCCATGGAATTGGGCTTAAGCCACTGAGCCAATTTCCTACTCTCTAACATAGGGAATGCAAGATTAATTATAGGATCCTCTCCCATTGCTCCAGGCTAAGATAAGGTAATACAGCACAGAATAGGGATGTAAGAATGTTTGGCTGGTAAGGATGGCTCAGTCTGCCTACATTTCCAATGCCCTCTACTGCCCAGGACAAGGGCAGCAGATGCATGGGAACACCCCTTCTGCAAATTCGTGATTTCCTGAATTTCAGAACTGTCTGAAGCTGAATACTTAGAGTCAGAGAGATGTACAGCACAGAAACAGACCCTTTGGTCCTATTCATCCATGCCAACCAGATATCCTAACCTAATCTCGTCCCATTTGCCAGCACTTGGCCCATATCCCTCTAAACCCTTCCTGGTCATAGAGTCATAGAGATGTACAGCATGGAAACAGACCCTTCGGTCCAACCCATCCATGCCGACCAGATATCCCAACCCAATCTAGTCCCACCTGCCAGCGCCCAGCCCATATCCCTCCAAACCCTTTCAATTCATATACCCATCCAAATGCCTCTTAAATGTTGCAATTGTACCAGCCTCCACCA
>NC_057740.1:29169871-29211115 GCF_004010195.1 Chiloscyllium plagiosum | reverse complement strand
ACCTCCAGTCTTCTGGCACCTCACCTGTGACTATCGATGACACAAATATCTCAGCAAGAGTCCCAGCAATCACTTCTCTAGCTTCCCACAGAGTTCTCGGGTACACCCGATCAGGTCCTGGGGATTTATCCACCTTTAACCGTTTCAAGACATCCAGCACTTCCTCCTCTGTAATCTGGACATTTTGCAAGATGTCACCATCTATTTCATGTACACATCCAGATGCCTTTTAAATGCTGTAATTGTCTCAGCCTCCACTACTTCCTCTGGCAGCTCATTCCATATATGCACGACCCTCTGTGTGAAAAAGTTGCCCCTTAGGTCCCTTTTAAATTTTTCCCCTCTCGTCCTAAACCTATGCCCCGTAGTTCTGGACCTTCCCACTCCAGGGAAAATACCTTGTCTATTTACTCTAATCATGCCCTTGATGATTTTATAAACCTCTATAAGGTCACCCCTCAGCCTCTGATGCTCCAGGGAAAACAGCTCCAGCCTATTAAGCTTCTCCCTGAGCTCAAACCCTCCAACCCTGGCAACATCCTTTTAAATCTTTTCGGAACCGTTTCAAGTTTCACAACATCCTTTTGATAGGACCTCCAAAGTCATGCGATATACTGCCATCACCTTACTAGTTTTTGTGTCCATTTTCAAAAGTATGGCTTCAAAATTTGTCATATCCTCCTGCCTGCGCATTAGATACTCAGATCAAAGATCTCCCACCTGTCAGTGGATAGATGCATGTAGGACGAATGCAGATGAGAAAGGCCAACACCATCTTTTCTGCATCATTTCTGGTCAGGGGCTGGCTTTTGGGTCTCGGTGCTCAAATGTTATCAAAGGTGGCTGCAAGACATCAGGAAAAGAGGCAAGTGTCAGCCTTTGTAACATCAGGACAAGTTCTGCTCTCTTCAGTTTTAAGTTGACCTATATCTGGCACCGTTTCTCTCCCAACCGAGCAAACAGGTTGTCCGCGTCCTCCAGGTCTTAACCTCTGGCTGAGATCAGAAACTCATGAGGAGCAAAATACTACAGATGCTGGAATTCTGATACAAGCACAGAGTGTACTGGAGAAACTCAGCAGCATCTGTGAAGAGAGAAACAGAGTTAACGTTTCAAGTCCAGTATGACTTTTCTGTTATGCCATTGAAAACAAGTTAACTGAGGAATTGGTTCTTGTGTGGAACGAAGTTCCAGTGGAAGTGTGGATGTAGATACTGCTGTAATGTTTAAAAGACATTTAGATAATACATGAATAGCAAATGTTTGAGCCAAGCGCAGGCAGGTGGGACTAGTTTAGTTTGGAATTCTGACCAGCATGGACCGGTTGGACCAATGGCTCTGTTTCTGTGCTGTATAACTGTGACTCTAAGAATAATATAATTAATCTGAACAAAAGCCATGTGTTATAATGAGCAATTGCTCACAGCGATCATAAACCTGTTACTTAATTCCCTGTTCCTTTGTGCATCTGGCATCACAGGTGCCTGGAAGACTGCAGCTGACAGAACTGTTGGCTCTGATGGCAGGGTGGGAATGTGAGTGTGGGAGGGGGCAATAGAGGCTTGTACCATCAGGGGTCGGGGGGGGGGGATGCTGTCCTTAAAAGTGGAACTGCAAATTAAAGGGGTGGTGACAACCAATGCATGAGCAAATGCATCAAATGGTAGAAGCTGCTGTGATCAATATAGACTTACAAAGTGAACTGACAGATATCAACGCTCCTATATGTTGATATGAGCTGAGGGGTGAGATAAACAGAGCCCATTTGAATGAAGGTAACACTTGTGCTTTTCCCAACTTGTCTCCCAGTAATGCCATTTTGTTTTGGTATACTTGTGGTGGACTTACCATGGCAACCCCACTCAAGTGGCAATTATAACCATCATGAGAGACTTGCTTTTCAAATCAAGCTTGAAACTATTTTATCCCATTTCCCCATACAAAAACAGCTTCCAGGGAATAGTCACTGGATGATAATCAGGACCCAAGCACTCTTTCCACACAACTCTCCCCCCTCCCCCGACACTATCCTAAAGGAGCTGAAGTCAGTTTTCCACGGACTGCTGCACAGAGGTCAGCATCAATCAAGGATGAAAACTGAGACCATCCTGAACTGAAGGTAAAATAGAGAAGTTGTGTGGGCAGGAGAAGCAAAAGCCACATCAATTGGCTCTCTTGTTACATCAACTATACATCCTTCAAAAAAATGCTCAGGGGAGATGCATTATCAGCTGCTGATTCCCTGTTGCACCTTAACAATATTGCCAGATGTTACAGCTCACAGTGAGCTCAGACAGTTCTCAGTTACACCACTAGGTGGAGCATCTCACCACAGGATGCAAGGTATAGTTATGTTTTAACCAACTATTTAGAGATATTATTGCACACTTCTGGACCAGGTGGGACTTGAATCCTGGATCAGAGATAGGACACCACCACAGGAACAACTTAAGGAAAAAAGATACTTGCAGTCCTGAAGATAGGTTACATCTGATGAAGAAGCAGCGCTCCAAAAGCTAGTGCTTCCAAATAAATCTGTTGGACTACAACCTGGTGTTGTGTGATTTTTAACTTTGTACACCACAGTCCAACACCGGCATCTCCAAATTGTGATCTGAACCTTGACTGCTCCACCTCCTGATGTGGCCTGGCTTGCTGTGTTCTTCCAGCCTCCTGCTTGTCTACCTTGGATTCTAGCATCTGCAGTTTTTTATTTGCCTCTTGCATCACATCAGCAGGCTGGAGGCTGGTTGTACATTCTTCTGATGGGAGGTAATCTGTCATTTTAACTGGAAATCCTAAAAGTGATAAAGGAGAAGATAAAGGAAATGAGACTGGACTGTCTTCAATGTGGATCTATGTTAACTCTCCAGAATCTGCAATTGAACCCTGGAAGCTGTTAAATTATGCTGACTAGGTGGTTCCTAGGGTTAGTCCGAGAGAACTCATCACAGTTAGAATAGAGATGTGACTCAGTTCATCTTCCTAAATCGTTAGCTATCAATTGGGGCCTCTGTCCCAACCCTGATCCTTATCAAGAGACTCTGAGCTGCGATGTGAACATACATTCAATTTTGTATCAAATACTTAAGTATCTGTACCTAGGTATCTTGTACCTAAGTTGGCGCCATAAGTGGTGACATTGCAAACTTTTCACTGCACTCATTTGAGTGTATGTGACAAAAAAAGCTAAATTCAAATTCAACATATATCTGCCCGTCCTGGATTTGAGATGGGTGCAGGTAGCTAGATTGTTTGTTTGGCAAGCAGCCACATCCACAGCTCTGTGTAGCTCCTTGTCAGGGCAGGCCTGACTCGCCTATCGTTACTGATCAGCTCGGCTCTAGTGGGTTTCTCACGGGCCTTACACCAGACATTCCAAAGGCACTCACTCTCCACAGAATTCGGTTGTGACAGGAGACTCTCAGGAGGAATGTGCCAGGGAAGTCCTCTGTGAAGAGGTCAGCTATAGCTGCTGAGTCATGGGAGACCCAGGCTTGTGACTGACCCAACTGGAGAAAGCTCATACTGGAAGGCACTGGACAGATGTTGGGCATGTTCCGAGGTGAAGTCAGACAGAGTGAGAAATCTCCAAACTAGCCGCATGTCCAACTCTTCAAGCATCACCTGACCCACACACCTGCAAATCTCACTTTGCAGTTAACAAACATTTCAAAACCCACCAAAACGCACGGGAAGCACCACTGCTCCAAGTAGGAGTCATATCAGACTTGAAACGTTAACTCTGCTTCTCTCTCCAGAGATGCTGCCAGACCTGCTGAGTTTCACAAGCACTTTCTTCTCTGGTTCCTGAATGCAAGTGGATAATCCTTGAACCCTAGGGATTGCAAGAAGATGTGTCAGATTTATGTTCATTGAACACAAATGAGGGAAATGTGGCCCCTACAATTATAACCTTTAAAATGCACCTGGATAAGTATATGAATAGGAAGGGTTTAGAGGGATATGGGCCAAGGGCTGGCAAATGGGACTACATTAATTTTGGATATCTGGCCAACATAGATCAGTTTGACTCAAGGGTCTGTTTCCATGCTATGACTTGATGATTTATGACTCCTCATTCGACTGAGGCATTCAATGATCAATGGAAAGGGCCACAGAACACCAGTAAGGCCTATGCCTATGCTGCTACTGACAGTAAGTTCCCTGCTCAGGACAAAGAAACTGAGGGGTATTGTTGTCTCGATCACGATGCCTCGAAGCATCATGAAGTGTATCTTGACGATGTCCTTTGTGTGGCCGGGCTTGGTGAGTCCACCTTCAATATGATCAGCCAGGATTTCTGTGTATGGCCATCTCAATAGTAAGTGAAAACACACCGTTCCCTCAAGATCAGTTGGACCAAATGTTGGTGCCTGAAAGCTGACCAATGACTTGAAGAGAGACCCAATGGAGAAAATTACCTGGGAACATATAACAATATCAACATGCTAATACTACAGTGGAAACAGAATAACTCACCAATGAGTAAATGCACCAATTTGTGTTTGCACCATTATTACAAAAGCTTCAAAACGTTTTCTCAATGTTTACCTTACTATCTGTGGGGATGTTTATCAGATAATGCAATGCCTTTGCAAACTGATGCTGACCTAAATAAATATTCATTTTCAGTGGTACAGAAATAGTAGATTACAAACTACCTAAGTTTAAAACCACTTATTTACATGCTCGATAGAATATTTTCTGATGCCTGCAAAGCTTTCTAATTTTGTGTGGTGCAGTTCGGAAAATTCTCACCCTTGGGTTGGAAAGTTGATTTTTTGTAGCTCCACCATGGGTCCGTCGGTCTAACCTGGCCGGATATTTCAGTGCAATACTCAGGAAGTACTGTGTAGTTGGAGATGCTGCCTTTTGAATGACACATTAAACTGTAAGACTCCACAGCCTGTTCAAATGGGGGAAGACCTCCATTATGCAGTTTGGCAAAGAGCTCCATCATGCTCTGGTTAGTTGAAGGAAGACCAGGATGGTCTGTCCTGGAGCTCTGACCAAAAATTTTATCCTCAACTAATCCTGGCAGGACCGATTATCTCTAGAGTGTGGTGCTGGAAAAGCACAGCAGGTCAGGCAGCATTCGAGGAACAGGAGAATCGATGTTTCGGGCAAAAGCCCTTCATCAGGAATTAATAAGCAGGACTGATTACCTCCTTTTAGTAACCCCTTTTAGAAACCTGTCGAAAAGGTACAGGGTTCCTAAGGACAGAAGTGCTTTATAAATAAACATGGTGTTCTGTTTCCTGTACAAGAGTAGCAACACATTAAATACACTGGTTACCCCGCTGAAGGTTCCTTCTGGGAGGAAGGGAAAGGTGCAGACTTTGTTAGCTTGCATCAAAATGTTCCGTTAGGAGGATACAGTTGGACCTTTTGTCTCCTCTTCTGCTGAAGTTTCCAACTCTCACGGGAAAATTATGTTCTTCATAGTTTGCTCATTGTTCACGGGCAAATCTAAACTTGGAATCAGCAAGCCCATACGCCCATTCAAAGCTTTAGGCTAAAGCTGAGTCACCTTCCCCTACCAATCATGCAGACTCTAGGACGACAGAAAAGCAACCAGAAGTCAATTTATTCGGCCTTAAACTAGTTCAACACTTGGAAATGAACGTACGGCTGGTACCGGAGCACTATTTTGAGGTATATAAATCAGACCAGTTTGTATAATTCGCAGGTTTTACCAGTTTTTCCTTCAGCTTGGTTGAAATATCGCTGTGAGCAGTGCTTTAGCACATTCTGGTGTCATCAGGCGTCATATAAATGCAAATGTTATTAGCCCGGTTAACACATGATAGTTTGAATGGACTAAATACCCTCCCACGTTACAGTTTGTGGCGCATTTGCCCAACTCTATTCCGTGCAAACCAATTTCAATTTCGCACCCACTCCTTCTGAACTGCAGGGGTCACTGCTGCCTCGCTATAAGTGTCGGTGTGATCCATGCAACAGAGGAACTGTGTAACAAAGTGAAACGTGAGCAGGGTGAACATTTCCACAGACATTATTCCCCAACTTACTGGAAGTCATTCGTCTTCCTGCTTCGGAAAGAGAAGTAAATAGAACCATTTTGAAAAGGGTGAACTGTACATTTCCAGTGCAATGCATTTGCTGCAGAGCTATAGGATTGTTGTCCATTTAATAAAGTGGCTTACGTGGGTGTGGAGTCAGGGACAAGAGTGAGAGTCAGAGGCTTGCAGACATGTGTATTTGTACAGAACTACATAACCCAATGGTGCAGCATGCATTAGATTCCCAGATAAAAAAAAACAGTAATTTAATGGGAATTCTACCAACTAGATAATCCTCAGCGTTTCACAGGAAATATACCATGTTACTCATTTCGGGACAAAAACAATTTGAATTTTTTGAGAACATGATTGTCACATTTTCAGCTCATAAATATGTATTTTCAATCATATACTTGACAACATTAAAAGAGAATGAAGCCTTGAATATTAGAAATGGACTGTAATATTTTGGCTGGACTATCCTTGAATTAATTGGAAGGGATAGATATTTGATCGAAACGCACAACTTAATTCCGATAGCACTGACGCTTCTTCTCTGGCAGTCCAACTCTGTGCTGAGCCTAAAGACGCTGCACTCCTACTGACATTGACCTATATTTCTATTTGCGTCGCTGGTTCCTCTCATCTCTCTCGTCACTTGGTGTTCACGCCGCACAGAGGAGAAGCAGAACTGGTTCGACCAGTTCTGAATGTGCCAGTGCAGTCAGAGCAGCGTATTCACACGGTCAGAGTCGAAAAAGGAGGCGCTGGAAAAAAACATAGATGCGTGAAACGTCGACTCTCCAGCTCCTCGGATGCTGCTCGGCCTGCTGTGCTTTTCTAGCGCCACCCTTTTGGACTCTGACTGGCCAGCATCTGCAGTCCTCACTTTCTCCAATTGACATGGCCAGTCTCAGGCCTTGCGTCTATTTCTCTGTATTAAAAGTCAGTGTTGTGGATTCACCCCAACCCAGCAGGTACTCCTAAAGCACTACCCAGAAGGAAAAAAAATAAAACTGGTGACTGAAACATTATGGTCAGACTTACATACGTTAAAGAGGATGTTCATTTCCAATATTAATGTTTATTTAATAAGTCTTTCCCTCTGGATGATACCGTGTGGAAGCAAGCCATTTGGCCCTGCAGATCCTCTGAAGGGCATCCCACACAAACCCACCTCCTTACCCCATCACTCTGATTTCCCATGACTAATCCACGTAGCCTGCACATCCCTGGACATTCCTGATGAAGGGCTTTTTGACCGAAATGTTGATTTTCCTGCTCCTCAGATGCTGCCTGACCTGCTGTGCTTTTCCAGCACCACTCTGATCTTGACTCTAATCTCCAGCATCTGGAGTACCCATGTCTGCCTAACCCATTCGACCTGCACATCCTTGGATTCTGGGAGGGAACCCACGCAGACACGGGGAGAACATGCAAACTCCATGCAGCCAGTTACCGAGATCGGAATCAAAACCAGATCCTTGGTACTGTGAGGCAGCAGTGATAACCACTGAGCTACCGTGCCACTCAGTAAACAGTATATCGGTACACAAAATATCAGTAAATATTTAGAGGATACCTTTATGACTTCCAGTAGATTTTTAAAACTACTCCCATATTTTAAGTAGAAGCTGATGTGCTGCTCTGTTGTGGATTGCAGCTGTAGGTCACCTGAAATGTGCCCAAATTATATTTTTTCCCTGTTAACCTACAGTCATCTTTCTGAAAACTGAGGGCCACTCAGGTGACAGGAAGGAGCCTCTGATACCATTCAAAGACTTTCAGAGAATATGTCTCTCCTGGCTAACACTTACCCCTCAACCAGCATCATAGAAAACAGCTTATCTGGTCAGTTATGTCACCTGTTGTCCTTGAAACCAAAATTTATATTGGTGTTGAACTTTTGGGTTTTTTTTGCCTCAACATAACATCTTAAAAATATCTCATGGGAAGGTTGTTGGTGAGTTTTCACAGCAAGGGTGACTTTGCAATTGAGTTTGATCACAGCTTCATGTGATGTCCACATGCATTCTGGTCCTAGCAGTGTCTCCCGGCAACGTCGAAGGGTGACTGTCTGCTAACCTTCCGCAGGCCAAAGCCAGCTCGAGAAAACTAATCCCTTACAGAGCGCTCTTACAGAGCCACACGAATGGGTCACATAGGGATCTGAGTGGTGTGGACTTTGGTAAAATTTGTGGCAGGATTGGATGCAAAGTCCAGCAAGGCCTAGCTTGATGCCAGCAGCATCTCTCTGCATACTTGATGCTTTTCACAAGTGGTATGGTTGAGTTTCTCACAAGGCCCGGGTGAGTTGCCAATGAAGGATGATTGTTGCTTTTTTAAATATTTTGCTAATGGCCCAAATCTCCTTATTAAACTTCATCTATCTTGCCAAATGTGCCAAACCAGTTGGACATTGAGAAACGTCAGCACGGAGACCAGAGTGAGTAACCTAGCGGATTCAGCTAACTGGTTGCTCTGAAGGACCTCTGTGCTGTGTACAACCAAACAGCATCTCAGGGCATGATCCATTTGCACTAATTGCATGTACCCACCTTGTCCACAGACATTGGCAGCCAGCATTTGCCAAGCCCTCATCACCTCTGTGATACATTGTCAAGGTGCATTGGAAGGATAGACTTGCATTGCAGGGGGCATCAGCTACCAGTATTGAATGGACAGACAGGCACCCAGCTCACAGATTGAACCAGACTACATAGAACCTTAGAGTCATAGAGATGTACAGCACAGAAACAGACCCTTCAGTCCAACACGTCCATGCTGACCAGATATCCTAACCTAATCTAGTCCCATTTACCAGAACCTGGCCCATATCCCTCTAAACCCTTCCTATTCATATACCCATGCAGATGCCTTTTAAATGCTGTAATTGTACCAGCCTCCACCAATTCCTCTGGCAGCTCATTCCATACATGCATCACCCTCGTGTGAAAAAGTTACCTCTTAGGTCCTTTTTAAATCTTTCCCCTCTCACCCTAAACCTGTGCCCTCTAGTTTGGGACTCCCCAACCCAGGGAAAAGACCTTGTCTATTTATCCTACCTATGCCCCTCATGATTTTATAAACCTCTATAATGTCACCCCTCAGTGTCCGACTCTCCAGCCTATTCAGCCTCTTCCTATAGCTCAAACTCTCCAACCCTGACAACATCCTTGTAAATCTTTTCTGAACACTTTTATGTTTCACAACATCCTTCCTATAGGAGGGAGACCAGAATTGCACACAATATTCCAATGCTGCCCACTTGCTCTTTTCATGTTTGTTCATGTGGCATCTACCTGGTTCTGTGCATGCCTCACCAAGTAGTGTAACCACACAATCGGCTTGTCTTGCTGGTCAGCAGTCCTCAGTAACTGGGAAATAAACCTTGCTGTATGGCAGTGTGCTACGTCAATTCTACACAGAGTGCAGTAAAAAGTTAGTCATGTCTCATTGTTGTAGGGGATTAATCCTCACTGAACACCATCCGGTCAGCGAATCCCAGTGCGGTAAGTCCAGGACAGCCTCTGATTCCAGATTCACAGATTTTAAGGGTTTAAAGAACATTAGACATAGAGCCATATACCATATAGAACACAGACCTTCAGGGTCCCTGGTCCCTGGCCATCCTATTGCACAGGCCCCCTGTTTGTTAAACCTTCTTCTTGACCCCCTGTAGGCTGTGTGATGAACAGACTCGCACAATACCGTTAGTTAGTGAGTTCCAGGATTTTCAACGTGGATAAGAATTAATTGCAGGCAAACAAAATATCTATTTGCAGCAATATCAAGATGGCAGCACTTGCAATTGAACCTTTTGGAACCTTTCAAAGATTCCATTTATGAATTGTTTTGAAAAGTTCAATCTTTGCATTGTTTAAATATCAGGTTGTTTAAACCAGTGCTTTGTTGGGGAGATCCCAATGGATGCACACAGCGAATACTAGCAGTGCTATTGCTATTGGTAACTGCTTAGGCCATTGTAAGCATTTAAAACAATCACTCTGGTTCCCCAGTGGGACTGCAGTGCCCTTTTAAAGAAATGAATATGTTAAACACAGCTACATTCTGCAGGTCTGGATGTTTAACCTGTTCTTGTCTGGGACAGAGACAGTAAAAAGCTCCATCAAAAGTTGTTTCAGGATGTTGGGCGGCACGGTGGCACAGTGGTTAGCACTGCTGCCTCACAGCGCCAGAGACCCGGGTTCAATTCCCGCCTCAGACGACTGACTGTGTGGAGTTTGCACATTCTCCCCGTGTCTGCGTGGGTTTCCTCCGGGTGCTCCGGTTTCCTCCCACAGTCCAAAGATGTGCAAGTCAGGTGAATTGGCCGTGCTAAATTGCCCGTAGTGTTAGGTGTAGGGGAATGGGTGGGTTGCGCTTCGGCGGGTCAGTGTGGACTTGTTGGGCCGAAGGGCCTGTTTCCACACTGTAAGTAATCTAATGTGTGTGCTTTAGTAGAGGGTTGGTTAGCTTCGTTGGCTGGACAGCTGGTTTTCAATGGAGATTAACATCAACAACATGGATTCAATTCCTGCACTGGCTGTGGTTATCAGGAAGGGCATTGTTTCTCAACTTCCCCCCTCACTTGAGACATGGTGACCTTTGGGTTAAACCATGACCAATCATCTCTCTCTACTGAGAGAGTAGGACTATGGCAAGTTTGCTTTCTGTTGAACCTCCTCATCTTCCCCTTCTTTTGTGAAGGTGCAACTCTCCCTGGGAGAAAGGTGCCAACAGCTTTCCTGTACTGGCCCAGAAGGAAAAACCAGTAAAACTGGTGAATGAGACATGCCTGTCCAATTCAACTTATGGACTTCAAAATGGAGCTTTAGTATGGCTAGTAAATTAATTTCCTTGTATTACTGGTTCTTAATGTTTTTATCTCTTTGGGATTCCCTTCATGTATGAATCCAAAGCATCACCCGGTTATTAGGCTGAATGTTTTTGGGCAGTATAGACATTTTGGAGACCATCATGCCTAATGTTCACACATTGAGGAGAATGCTGATTTTATTTCCTTCTTCATTTGGAGACATCACAACACTCACCAAGTAGTATCACCAACTGAGAACCTTAAGTAGTCAATTAATAATAACCACTGATGGGCCTGTCACAAATCCCTAATATCACAAACCAGGGACCAAGGTAGGAAAAGGATTCCTTATTCTTAGAGTCATAGTGTCATAGAGATGTACAGCACGGAAACAGCTCCTTCAGTCCAACCCGTCCATGCCGACCAGATATCCCAACCCAATCTAATCCCAACTGCCAGCACCTGGCCCATATCCCTCCAAACCCTTCCTATTCATATACCCATCCAGATACATTTTAAATGTTGCAATTGTACCAGCCTCCACCACTTCCTCTGGAAGCTCATCTATACACGTACCACCTCTGCGTGAAAAGGTTACCCCTTAGGTCTCTTTTATATCTTTCCCCTCTCACCTCTAGTTCTGGTTTCCCCCACCCAGGGAAGAGACTTTGTCTATTTATCCTATCCATGTCCTTCACGATTTTATAAACCTCAATAAGGTCACCCCTCAGCCTCCGATGCTCCAGGGAAAACAGCCCTAGTCTATTCAATCTCTCCCTATAGATCAAATCCTCCAACCTTGGCAACATCCTTGTAAATCTTTTCTGAACCTTTCAAGTTTCACAACATCCTTCCGATAGGAAGGAGATCAGAATTGCACACAATATTCCAACAGTGGCCTGACCAATGTCCTGTACAGCTGTACCATGACCTCCCAACTCCTGTACTCAATACTCTGACCAATAAAGGAAGGCATACCAAACAAAGAAACTCACTGGCTGATTGAGAAGTGCGTGCCCCGTAGCCAGTCGTGCCATTTGTCCTCACTGCCCCCACTCTGTGAAACCTTTCCTGCCATCGCACCACTGGCCTCTGCCCTTCCACGATTCCAGGCTCCTGAGAATACCATTCTTAAATTAGTCACCATTCATCCACTGCCCTGCTGGACAAAATGGCTGCTGGCCTCTGATTGGGTGACAACTCTCAGTGGATGGGGCGCCTGGCTCCTGGGGCCTGAACTTGTGAATTTGGTGGGACTTGCCCAAAGGATGTATGACAAGTCCCTCACTTGTTATCCAATTGGCACCATGACGTCCGTCGCTTTCATAAACATTGCAACATCACCCCACTCTGTTACCTCAGTCCAGACTGGCAATGGAAGCTAGCTGATACATCAGCTGATATATTTGCTCACGAGGTGTTTGGGGAGATGATCTATATCTCAAGGTACTATTAAATACAGGACAGTAAGTCCCTGATGTTTTGCCTGCCGTTGCTCAGTGGCAGTTCATTGCCCTTGAAGCAAAAACTCACACTCCAGAATCTTGATGTCAAATCTAACACTGCAGTGTGGGTCTAAGGGAATACGGCTCCATCATAAAGGGTGCATGACATCCACAAAATCAGCCTGACTGGTAATTGTCACAGTGCTATTTGTGAAAGTTTGCTACATAAAAATTGGGTACCAAGATTGCCACTCTACAAAAGTGATTGCACTTCATAATTGTTGAACTGGCTGTAAACATATTTGGGACATCTAAGTTTGTAAAAAGGTGTGACATAAATGCAAGATATACTTTTACATATTGAAATAGATACCAGTGTCCCTTCATCATATTAGGTTTGATCCAGGAGACTGTGTGAAGTCATATTCAACCTCACATCAATTAGGGCAGCGAATAGGGGAGAGTAATCTATGTCACACTCAATCTACTGTTGCTTAGATAGGTGCAGTTCCAATAACAGTTGAGAAGCTCAATACAGTCTGGGACAAGGAAACCTCGTGACTGGCACCCATTCTCCACCTACAACATTCACCACCTCCACCACGGACATACAATGGCAGGAGTGCGTCCCATTCAGACGGTGCAGTGCAGCAACTCAACAAGGCTGCTTTGACAACACCTTCCAAAACTGCAATCTCGACCATCTGGAGAGGGGTAATGGATGCATTGGGACACCTACGTCTGCAAACTCCCCTCTCAAGCTGCACAGCATCCTGACGAGGATCGCTATCTCCATTCCTTACTGTTGCTGAGTTAAGATCCTGGGACTCCCTCCCTAACACCTGGTGTGTGTAACTGCAAGAAAGTTCTTCAAAACAGCAACTCACCACCAACTCCTCCATTGCCAATAGGGATGGCCAATAAGTGCTGGCTCAGCGAGAAATTGATTTTAAAATGCAGAAGAATTTTTGGTAACAATAATTGCGTTAGCCATTTTAAATCAAAGAGAGTAAAAGCTGCTCCTTATTTCTGTCCTGAGGGTATTATGTGCAACATGCCACAATGAGGAATTTTGTCTCTGTTTAGAGTCATAGAAGTATAGAAATCCTTCATTCCAGATGAAGGGCATATGCCTGAAATGTCTATTCTCCTGCTCCTCGGATGCTGCCTGACCTGCTGTGCTTTCCCAGCAACACACTCTCAACTCTGATCTCCAGCATCTGCAATCCTCACTTTCTCCTCATAGAAATATACAGCATGGAAACAGACCCTTTGGTCTGATTCGATATCCGATATAAATCTAGTCCCATTTGACAGCATGTGGCCCATATCCCTCTAAGCCCGTCCTATTCATATACTCATCCAGATGCCTTTTAAGTGTTGTAATTGTACCAGCCCCTACACTTCCTCTGACAGCTCATTCCATCCACACACCACTCTCTGCATAAAAAGGTTGTCCCTTATGTCCCTTTTATATCTTTTCCCTCTCACCTTAAACCTCCGCCCTTTAGTTTTGAGACTCCCCCAACCCAGGGAACAGACCTTGACTATTTACCCTATCCAAGCCTCTCATGATTTTATAAACTCTCTGTAAGGTCACCCCTCAGCTTCTGACGCTCCAGGGAAAACAGCTCCCAGTCTATTTAACCTCTCCCTATAGCTCCAACCCTGGCAACATCTTTGTTAATCATTTCTGAACCCTTTCAAGTTTCACAACATACTTCCTATAGCAGGGAGACCAGAATTGTGCACAATACTCCAAAAGTGGCCTAATCAATGTCCTATACAGCCGCTACATGACCTCCCAACTTTTACACTCAATATACTGATCAATAAAGGCAAGCATACCAAATGCCTTCTTCACTATCCAGTTATCAGTGACTCCACTTTCAAAGAACTATGAAGCTGCACTCCAAGGTCTCTTTTTCAGCAACACTGCCCAGGACCTTACCATTAAGTGTATAAATCCTGCTCTGATTTGACTTTCCAAAATGCAGCACCTCACATTTTTCTAAATTAAACTCCATCTGCCACTCCTTGGCCCATTGGCCCAAGATCCCATTGCACTCTGAGGTAACCTTCTTCGCTGTTCATACACCTCCAATTTTGGTGTCATCTGCAAACTTACTAACCATACCTTCTATGAGTACATTCAAATCATTTATATAAATAATGAAAAGCAGTGGACCCAGTACTGATCCTTGTGGCACACTGTTGGTGACAGGGACTAGTCTGAAAAGCAACCTTCCACCACCACCCTCTATCTTCTACCTTTGAGCAAGTTCTGTATCAAATAGTTAGTTCTTCCTGTATTCCATGTGATCTAATGTTGACACATGAGGCCTTGCTGAACTCCATATAGATCACATCCACTGCTCTGCCTTCATCAATCCTCTTCATTACTTCTTCAAAACACAGTCTGTTTCCATGCTGTACATCTCTATGACTCTATGACTCATAGAGTTAGTGAGACATGATTTCCCACACAATGCCATGTTGACTATCCCTAATCGGTCATGGAGTCATAGAGATGTACAGCATGGAAACAGATCCTTTGGTCCAACTCGTCCATGATGACCAGATATCCTAAATTAATCTAATCCCATTTGCCAGCACTTGGCCCATATCCCTCTAAACCTTTCCTATTCATGTATCCATCCAGACGGCTTTTAAATATTGTAATTGTATCAGCCTCCACCACTTCCTCTGGCAGCTCATTCCGTATATGCACTACCCTTTGCATGAAAATGTTACCCCTTATGTCCCTTTTATTTCTTTCCCCTCTCACCCTAAACGTATGCCCTCTAGTTCTGGACTCCCCTAATGCAGGAAAAAGATCTTGTCCATTTACCCTATCTATGCCCCTCATAATTTTATGCACTTCTATAAGGTCACCCCTCAGCCTCAGATGCTCTAGGGAAAATAGTCCCTTGCCTTTCCAAATTCATGTAAATCCTATCCCTCAGGATTCTCTCCAACAATTTGCCCATCACCAATGTCAGGCTCATTGGTCTATAGTTCCCTAGCTTTTCCTTACCATCTTTCTTAAATAGTGGCACCACATTAGCCAGCCTCCAGTTTGCTAGCAGCTCACCTATAGCTATTGATGATACAAATATCTCAACAAGGGGCCTAGCAATCACTTCCCTAGCTTCCAACAGATTTTGAGGGTCAGATCAGATCAGATCCTGATCAGATCCTGAGGATTTATCTACCTTTTTAAGACATCCAACACCACGTCTTCTGTAATAAGGACATTTTTCAAGATACTGCTATTTATTTCCTCATGTTCTCTAGTTTCCTTATCCTTCTCCACAGTAAACACTAATGCAACACACTCACTTAGTATCTCCCCCTTTCCTGCGGTTCCACACAAAGGCTGCCTTGCTGATCTTTGAGGGACCCTATTCTCTCCCTAGTTACCCTTCTGTCTTTAATGAATTTGTAGAATCCCTTTGGATTCTCCTTAATGCTATCTGTCAAAGCTATTTCATGTCCCCTTTTTACCTTGCTGATTTCCCTCTTATGTATACTCAAACTGTCTTTTTACCTTCTAAAGATTCACTCCATCTCTGCTGTCTATATCTTACATATGATTCCTTTTTTTTCTTGACCAAAATCTCAATTTCTCTTGTCATCCAGCATTCCCCACACCTACTAGCCTTGCCCTTCACTCAAACAGGAATATCTGGACTCTCATCATCTTATTTTTAAAGGCTTCCCATTTTCCTGCCATCCCTCTACCTGCGAACATCTGCCCCCAATCAACTTTTGAAAGTTCTTGCCTAATACTGTCAAAATTGGTTTTCTTCCAATTTAGAACTTTAACTTTTAGATCCAGTCTATCCTTTTCCATCACTACATTAAAGCTAATAGAATTATGGTCACTGGCCCCAAAGTGCTCCACCACTGACACCTGCCCAAGTTTTGCACCTTCTCTAGTAAGTACATCCATTTACTGAATCTGAAAATTTTCTTGTGTACACTTAACAAATTCCTCTGCATTCAGGCCCTTAATACTATGGCAATCCCAGTCTATGTCTTGGAAAACTGAAATCCCCTACCACAGCCACCCTATTTTTCTCACAGGTTATTGAGATCTCCTTACAAATTTGTTTCTCAATTTCCTGCTGGCTCTTGGGAGGGTCTATCACACAATCCCAATAAGGTGATCAACCCTGTCTTATTTCTCAATTCCACCCAAATAACTTCCCTGGACATATTCCGAGGAATATCTCCCTAAGTACAGCTGTAATGTTGTCCCTAATCAAAAAAGGCCACTCCCCTTCCTCTCTTGCGCCCCACCCCACTCCATCCTTCCTGTATCCTGGAACATTAAGCTGCCGGTCCTGTCTATCCCTGAGTCATGTTTCTGTAATTGCTATGATATCCCAGTCCCAGGTTCCTAACCATGTCCTGAGTTCATCCGCCTTCCCTGTTAGGCCTCTAGCATTGAAATAAATGCAGTTTAATTTATCAGTCCTACTCGTTTTCTGCCTTGTTCCTGCCTGCCCTGACTGTTTGACTCACTCCTTTTCCCAACTGTACCAGTCTCAAATTGATCTCTTTCCTTACTAGCTCTTTGGCTCCCATATCCCCACTCCCCTATTAGTTTAAGTCATCTCGAGCAGCTCTAGCAAATGTCTCTGCCAGTATATTAGTCCCCTTCCAATTCAGGTGCAATCCATTTTTTTTATACAGGTTATCTCTACTCCAGAAGAGATTCCAATGATCCAAATATGTGACTCCTTCTCCCCTGCACCAACTCCTCAGCCACACATTCATCTGCTCTATCCTCCATTCTTACCCTCAAGAGCGCATGGCACTAGGAGTAATCCAGATATTATTACTCTTGAGGACCCCCTTTTTAAATTCCTGCCTCACTTCCTATATTCTCTCCTCAGAATCTCTTTCTTTTCTCTTCATATGTCATTAGTTACAATCTGTACAACAACCTCCTGTTGGTCCCTCTCCCCTTGAAATTGTATCTAAGTAAACATGTGGAGAATTTTTTGCCAACCAAACCTTCATGTCCATATTTGTAGCATCTACACAAATTTAGCCTTCATGGGGAAACAATTTTTCATATATTTCTCTGGATTTCAGCTTGGTGTGGCATTCCATTCTACTGGTAGCCTGCTTGATGGAAAATTATATCATAATGGTATATCTCAGGCCCCTGGACACAGAACTTTGGATGATAGAACATCTGTGTCTTTTGGAATCTGCTAATAGGATTCTGAATTCTTTATATTGCAGAGTCAGGATCTCTGTGTGAAAATTCCCATCACATCCCATCACACATATGTGAACAAACAAAACTTTGGTTCGGCCATTGTGTGTAGTTCTGGTAGCCACACTACAGGAAGAACGTGATTACACTGGAGGGGGTGCAGAGGAGATTTATAAGGAAGTTGCCCCTGGGATGGAGCATTTTAGCTAAGAAGAGAGGATGATAAGCTCAGGGTGTTTTCTTTATAGCAGAGAAGGCTGAGGGGAGACCTGATTAAGGTGTGTGATATTTTGAGCGACACGGACATGATGGATAAGCAGCACTTTAAGTGAAGTATTGAATAACGAGGAAGCATAATTTTAAGGTGAAGGCAGGAGATTTAGGCAGAATTTGAGGAAAACATTTCTCACCCAGAAGGTCGTGGCAATATGGAATGCACTGCCTTGGAGAGCAGTAAGGTGGGAAACTTGACAACCTTTAAAAAGCATGTGGAGGAGCATTTGAGGCTATGGGCCAAATGCTGGATATTAGTATAAATAGGTCAGTATATACTCAATGGGCTGAAGAGACTCTTCTATGCTGTATGACTCAATGATGTATACTGGCCAAGATTTGGCAAAATGAACTAGAGAGCAAATGGAGGGCAAGCTTTTGATGAAGCAAACTGTTAAGATCTGAATGGAATCTGTAAGGAAGGTGGAATCAGATTGTACAGGAAATGTTTAAGGGGAATTGGACATCTTGTCAAAGAGAACTAAGTTGCAGAATAAAGAGGAAAGCAGCAGGTGTAAGATTAAATTGCCCAGTTCTTTCATAAAGATAGAACAGACGTGATGGACTGAATGGCCTGTTTATGTGGCTGTATGAAATGTTTTTAAGGTTTTGAAATGATCGACACTTTTGACAAATCTGCATAAAGTAGGATAGACACAAATATATGCCTCCAATCATTCCATGTGGATGGTTTGTAAAATAAGTATTGGATTGAATTAACTGACTTCATCTGAGGTTGCAGTTAGGTCTCTCAAACATTTCTTGATTTGGACAGCCATGCTGTCAGCCATGGGCCCAATCGCTGATCCAATAACATGGCTTGGAATTGGTTTTTTAAATTCTTACATGAGATCTGGGTATCACTGGCAAAGCCAGCATTTGTTACCCATTCCTAACTGCACTTGAAATGCTTAGTTTTCTAGACCATTTCAGAGGACAGTTAAGAGTCAACCATTAATTCTGTGGATCTGGAGTCACATGAAGGCTAGACCATGTAAGGATGCCAGAGGTGATACAGTTATTTCCATTGGGACCTCATAGTAGATTGCTTCTTTCCCAAAAGGATATAAATGATACCAACCACTGGTGGCATGTGTTTGGGATAGACTGTTGCCACAATCCTCCTCTCTCTGCCGAGTCTAAGGGTCTATCAAATTAGCAAGGGGTAGAAAACAAACCTCTAATAAATCTTAAAGAGTAGATGCATGTGGCTTACACAACCAGATGTAATTTATTGCACAATGGTAATTGGTCATAGCTACATGGGGTAGTTAGGAATCACTAAAAAGACTGAGGAGCCAGAAATAACAGATGTGTTTCCATTAAGGCTTCATTTGAGGCTATCTCATCTCCACCCAATGACTTTGTTATGTTATTGGCTTCAATGTTAACTCTGTCAGAATGATTAAATATCTGCATGCATCTTGGATGAGGACAGCCTCAAGCTCAACTCAACTCAAGCAGACCCCAAGCTGACTCTCGCTATCAGGGCTTACTCATAACTGAGGTCCTAGGCTATAGATTTACTGTGTGAATAGTTGATATTATGCCCTGCATTCAGGTCCTCCATGAGGTTAATGTTCATTTGTCGGACATTTGTTAATGTGCTTGTTTAAATTTAGTATGTTATTTCAGTGTAATTATTTGAAAAACAATTTCATGACGAATCAAACTGTGTATATGATCACTTTACATTAGAATCCCTACTGTGTGGAAACAGGCCCTTCAGCCCAACAAGTCCACACTGACCCTCTGAAGAGTATCCCACCCAGACCCATTACCTTTATTTTCCCCTGACTAATGCACCTAGCCTACACATTCCTGAACACTATGGGCAATTTAACTTGGCCAATTCACCTAACCTGCACATCTTTGGACTTGGGAGGAAACCGGAGCAAACCCACACAGACAATAGGAGAACGTGCAAACTCCACATGCTGGAATCAAACCCAGATCCCTGGCCCTGTGAGGCAGTAGTGCTAACCACTAAGCCACCATGCCGCCCCTGATGAACATGTTAATCTATGTGCTGCCAGATGAAGTAAAACCACAATCTCAAATGTGTTTCTTTAAATCAGTGTTCATACCAGGGACCAGGCTGGATCCAAAACATCCAATCTTCAGCTATCAATGTAGTGATGATGTGTGCCAAACTCTGAATAGAACCCAATGCCAGACCAGGAACAATCTGGGATTAATGGTGAAATCAAATTGATTTTAGACTTATTTTGTCAAATATAATTAATGTAACTGGAAATTCAATGATCAACTTGTGTAGGTGTGAACTTGCACCTTTATCCCTTTATTTTGCTGAAATATTGCTTTGAAATTCTCCTGACAGCAGTTTGTATATGCCAATTCTGCAAATATCCTAAAAGGAATAAACATTCTGAAGCCAGGTGAACAGAGTGGAACTTAACAGAAGCTTGTATTTTAAAATAAGAAGAGGTTTAACTCTAATTAGTTTCAATGTACTGCTCCTTGAGTCCATGGTACTTTCTGTAAGAACTCGGCATTGATATCTTAGTCGATAGACCCATTCTCTCAAACTCTGTTAGAGCTTATGTTTCGTCCCAGTCTCTATATATACAACAAGCTTTTTATCAACCAGCACTCATGGGACCAGGAACTTGCTAGTTGATGAAATATTCCAGATAATGAAGAGGTTTGCATAATCAATGTAAAAACACACACCAAGTAATAGAAATATAATGCAAGGGATATCTACATCATTGTTATACTTTATTTAGAGAATAACTCACCTAAATAATAATGCAACTCTGTCTTAAATGAAACTTATGAGCAGAGAATCTTCTCATTGGCTCAACTGACTCCTCGAACAACATGGTAGATAGCAGTATTTGAGGAGAAATTGACTCAAAATTGAATCAACTGTTGATATTCCCTGTGGTCATTCAATTGAACAACAAATATGTACATTGAGGTAAGTAAATTTAAAATTATAATAATTGAATAGAATAAACAGTAAATTTCATGATATTTGAGGTATATAATTGTTGTCAGTTTATTGGGAGTGCCAGTTCATAAGTGGCTGGTTAAAACAAAGTTTGCTGTAATGATGTGACATGAACATCATCATCATGTCGTTATATGTCATCATTTTGTGTACTCTGCTGTTGTCTCATTATGCTACATATGGAAATTCAGAGAAATCTGTTAGGCCAATTTTACACCCACAGTTAGAAAGATTTAAGAAAAATGACTTGTATTGATTTCACATTTTTTAACTTAATATGAGAGAGCAAGGTGTTTCACATAGGCCCTTTAATAGAAAGTATAAAACTGAGCCTTAGAAGATGATGTTCAGGCAAATGACCAAAGTCTTCATGAACAAAGTTTTTAAGGAGTGCCTGAAAGGAACATAGTGAGATAGAGAAGTGGAAGGTGGAGAGAAAGAATTAGTGCCTATGCAGTTGAAGGCACAACTACGCATATTGGAGCAATTGAAACTGACAATGTTGAAGAAACTGCAATCAACTTCTTCAATTCACAAATTGGCATAAGAATTATCCTAAAGCACTAAGAGCAAACTGTATTTAAAATCATATCAGAATTATTTCAAGCCTCCAGATTCACTTATACTCTCCCTCATCTGAAAATGATCCTTGGTCCTAACTTATTGTGTGCAATTCCATGAAAATATTGATTAATAATAATTGACAAAGCCTTTCTCCATCTCAGGATGTGTTAATATACTTTACAGTTAATAGAGTCATTTTTGTAGTAGAGTTTTCATTGTAGTTTAGGGAACTTATTTACACATAGCAAGGTCATATTAACAAGATAGATGAATGATCAGATAATTCAGTGATGGTGCTTGCTCTTCAATTAATGCTGAGTGTTCCCATGTGCGTTCATCAGATATTGATACAAGGTCAGGCCAGACTTCATTGTCTCTATCAATGTATTTTTATTGTTACACTGTGCATGATTTTCAGGTTTAGGGGCAGTAAATTCCAAGCTGTACAAGATCCAACTTATTTAAGGGAACTTTTAACACACAGCCACTGAGGGCCTTGTGACACCACAGAGGCCCATTTATGTAATCACCAAATTGTATTGCTATATTTCCCTATAAGTACTTTTCCACTTTCCAATCAGAAGTATTTTCTTAACATTATTATTTGTATCATTTAACTAAAGACATTCTCATTAAGAGTAGACATGTTTTCAACTCCACCATCTCCATTCAAAGTCCATTTTTCACAGATTCAAATGCTGGGAAGATCTAACAATTGTCTCTGACATGGTCATTCAAAATGGTGCAGGAGGACAATGACAGGAAGGCTGAACTGTGACTGCACTTTGGGGAGCTGCAGCAAAAAGAATAAGATTAGTAACAATATCCCGCAGGGGACAGCGCTGAAAGGGTTGGTAGTCAGTGGGCTGCTGCTTCAGGATGAAGACAGGCAGATGCTCATCAGGAAGGTACCATTCTCACTTGACGCCAGTTACTTTTTAGGATATCATCTAGTGAAGAGACAATCTGATAATGAAAAACTATTGAAAGGTGAAAGTACATCAGTGAAGGACAGATAAGGTATTTCACCATTTGATTGTAATAGCTGGACAGGAGCACCTTGAGATTTTTATTTTCTAGGATGTAAAGATGCATGAATCACCAGGGAGACTACAGGATCTTTGGTTTACTCATTCAAAGGACTCATTCAAGGATGGCTAAGGATCAATGAAAATCTTGCCAGAGATTTCTGCTTTCCCTGGAAAACTAACAGTCAGTTCTGGCTGCACTGTATCTGGGGCCATCTCAAAGGAGTCTGGATGAAAAGACCAAGTAAGGAGAACTTAAGAATTGCAATATAAATATGTCACTTAATAGCTTCCCAGTCTGTTACCCATCCACCACCTCCAATATTTACCTCCTTCTCCAGCGACATGACTGTATCAACTCACCCAGGCTTCTTCAACAACAACTTCCAAACCCCCAGTCTCTACCACCTGGAATTGAGGATGAGGGCAGCAGGTACATGAGAATATTGTCACTTCTACGCTCTTGTTTAAGCCTCGCAGCATCCTATTGAGGAATGGCATCACCATTCCTTCACTGTCACTGGGTCAAACTCCTAGAACTCCTTTCCCAACAGCAGTTTGCATTCCAATGTCACATGGACTGTCACTGTGAATGATTGTGGCTCACCATCATTTTCTCAAGAGCAATTAGGAAAGTGCAATAAATGCTGGCCGAGTGACACCCACATCCTGTTAATGAATAAAAAGGAAAGGACAAAGCACTGTCATGTAAGCATCCATTTTGAATTCACTTCAAACAACTGTTTGTGTACTTTTGCAGAGTGTGTGTGAACCTACACGAGGTTGCAATTATTACTAAGGTGGAATGCGCAAGTTGGAAATGCAGGGTGTTGCATCATTTGGAGAATGGACTCTCCCTGCACTCAATATCAATCAGGGAAAGAACAACTGCACCAAGCAAGATGTATAAGTGGAGGTCAGATCCTTTGTACATTCAGTTGAAAGCATTGGCTTTCTAGTTGAAAGCTGGTATGCTTGCAAAGAGTCAACTGTTCAGGAGTGGAAACTTTTTTCCGCCCACCTGCTGACTGTAGCACCAAGGGTGAATTCCTGTGGTTTACATGCCTCAAACATTCAGCTGTTCAATTATAATGTAAAGAAAGGAGGCCTAGCCTTTACAACTGTAAGTAAAGGTAATTTCATTCAACAGATTCATCTCACTATTGCCTACTTCTGACAATAATGGCTAGGGGTAAATAAAAGCTATTATTGCATGGCTTTCAGGTTGCATACCTGTAAATGCGACTGAAAGGGGGCAGCCTGGCTCCTGCAGAGAGGAGGAGAATTGAAACATCCTTTCAGATATGTAAGCCATCAGCTGTGGTGAAAGTCTGCTCAAAGCTGTGTTCTGGCAGAGAGAGCTTCTCACCACAAAACAGATGTCTTGCTGATAATGGATGTTGTATGTGCATTATGAGGGCCTTCTCTGTGCTTGCGCATTTTGCTGTGCATCAGATGTGGTTTGAGCAGCAATTATAAACATGACTACCTAACGAATCAAGTATTCAAGTAAAGGGTTAGCAAAGCAAGAGTTATGAGGTCATAAAATTCTAGGGGCAATAGCTCGTCATTTAAAAAAATTTACAGAGAATGAGGTAAATTTGTCAAAATAAATTGAGATGTGAATTCCTAAAATATTCCTCCCAACTAACCTTAAAAAGGTTAGGCAATTGGAGCAAATTTTCACTTGGAGCTATATACTGTTATGGCATGTAACACTCATTTTCACCAGCAAGGTGGGATCTCACACTCTTACATTTGGCAGGCTTACGCATGGTAAGTGTTGTCAGCTTTCATCTGTATTTGTAGTGAGGGTTCCCCAATGAGGACAGAGCTGTCAGTCTGCCCATCAAAAGCATTAACAGTCTGTCTCCTGGGATGAGATTGTTAATAGAACTTTCACGGCATTCCTCAAAGGACTAGCTAGCAATACTGGAACCTATATTGGTCTATTTTATCTTCAAAAAGTGTTTTAGCTATGATTTTTGTTACTGTTCTTGTCCAGATTGACTCTATCTGTTGTATACCATGTTACTGCCTCACCTACGCCCTTACCTTAAACTTTCCAGTTAGGTAAATAATATGATAAATCACAACCTGCATAGACTTAAGGTCAGAAGTCACACAACACCAGGTTATAGTCCGATAGGTTTATTTGAAATCACAAGCTTTCGGATGCTGCTACTACATCAGGTGTCATTTGCCTTGTGACTTTGTCCACCCCAGTCCAACAATGTACCTCCACATCATGTGTGGACATAAAACAAAGTTTAGTTTTGCAGCTCCATCAGCAGATGCTGGTACATGATATCCACTTGCTTAATAAAAGCAAAACACTGCTAATACTGTTAATTTGAAACAAACACGGAGAATGCTGGAGAAACACAGCAGGTCTGGAGCATCTGTGGAGATAGAAACAGAGTTACCATTTTGAGTCCACTATGATTCTTTATCAAACAGATCTAGATTCTTCTTTGTTTAACCACAGAGTCCATTCACACCTACCTTTCCATATTCCCGATCTCTAGTTTTGTCATTGTTTTGCAATTGTTTCTTGTTGTACAAAAACAAAGATTAAATCAGAAACGTATTTCTAACATTTTTAGGAGCCAAAATGTTACTTGTTATAAACTTGACTAGTACTCCTGTCAATGATAGTGTGGTTGCAAGGATTTGAGCTCATAAACTAAGGTAATATTGCAAAGTAATGATGAGGGAGAGGTACACTGTTAAAGGTGACCATGAAGTGGAGGTGCCGGTGTTGGACTGGGGTGGACAAAGTTAAAAATCACACAACACCAGGTTATAGTCCAACAGGTTTATTTGGAAGCAAAAGCTTTCGGAGTGTTGCTCATTTATCAGATAGCTGTGGAGTATAACTTGGTGGTGTGTGATTTTTAACACTGTTAAAGGTGTTGATCTTTCGGTGAAGCATTAACTGGCACCCCATTTGCCTATTCTATTTCTTCAAAAGTATGTTAATGATTACACCACACTATTTCAGAAAGAATAGGGATTCATTTTCACATTAGGGGTAGGCCATTTAGGACAGAGATGAGGAGAGACTTCTTCACCCAGAGAGTGGTGGGTGTGTGGAATGCTCTGCCCCAGAAGGCTGTGGAGGCCCAGTCTCTGGATTCGTTTAAGAAAGAGTTGGATAGAGCTCTCAAGGATAGTGGAATCAAGGGTTATGGAGATAAGGCAGGAACAGGATACTGATTGAGGATGATCAGCCATGATCATAATGAGTAGTGGTGCAGGCTCGAAGGGCAGAATGGCCTACTCCTGCACCTATTGTCTATTGTCTATCGTTTATTATCTTTGCCAGTATTCATCCCTCAATGAGCATCACCCAAAGAGAAGCAGATTAACTGGTGATACTTTTTCTCATTGCTATGTGAAAATAATTGTCTGATTTACAAGGTGAGGGTGTCACTGGCGAGGCCAACATTCATTGCCCAGAGGACAGTTCAGAGTCAACCACATTGCTTTGCATCTGGAGTCCCATGTGTGCCAGATCTGGTAAGGATGGCAATTTCCTTCCCTAAAGGGCATCAGTGAATCAGATGGGTTTCCCCCTCTGATCAGCCATAGATTTGTGGTCATCATTAGACTCTAAATTCCAGATTTTTATTGAATTCAAATTGTACTATCTCTTCTGGGGGGGGGGGGGGGGGGAATTCAAACCCCCACCTTCTGGGGGGGGGGGGGGATTCGAACCCCCACTCCACCAAAACATTACCTGAGTCTGTGGTTTAATAGTCTAATGATAATACCACAAGATTGCCACCTCCCTTATCTGTCTGTGTCATGACCATCATTGCTGTTAAAAGCAATGTTAAATGCTTTGAGATATTTCTGAGTGTTACGCTTAATGTTGTGCTTTTGTTTATAAATATAGATCTTTCAGACTGAAGATTATACTGGTCATTTTGAAAATAATAGTATTTTCTGAGAACAGTGAAAACAAGAAGACATTCACAGAGTTAAATGACGAAGTAGAATATGGTGGGAGAGCAGCAAAAAATGCAATTTTACTCCAACAGATTTATCCTTAGAAGAAGTAGGAGGGACTGGTAATAGGAAATATGTGTTCTGGGGTGACAGTTTACTCTCCAATGTTTTCCAATGGCAGATGTTTTTCAACACATAGCCTCTGGTGTGTAGACATGAAATAACCAGCATGTAAACTGACCTACAACACCATATAATGGAGAAATTGCTTGACTTTTAGAAATTGGATAATGTGTGTCACCCTACTGGGTATCGTAACACATATTACATTTGCGACAGATACAGAATATCACCCAGTTTCAATTCAGGTTTTATTATTTGCAAATCAGGCATTTCTAAAATTGTGTATTTGTCCGTGATAGGTACCATTTCTCTGGTTCTGTTTTGTTGGCTTGTAATTTATCAGCCCATCCTCGGGGTAATTAATCCGTTGTACCTTGCTCAAAGTGGGCTGTATAGCTTCAGTTGGCTGTGGTTCACCGAGCTACAGAACTAAACAGTACAGAGGAAAAAGTAGCATAATGATGAGGGAGAAAAATAAAACAAAGCTGGCACTTCTGGAAGTCATTAAACAATATCAGAAATAGAGTCCCGCAGCAAAGACAAATGGTTCAATAAAACTTCTATTACTTTATATTATTATGTAGCCTCTCCATCCCAGATTTAAAAGTTTAAAATTTGCCTTTCTGTCACAAATCTGTCAAGAGTGCACATGAGTATTGGTGCATTTTTTAGACATGGGTGCTGAAGGTATGATTTTGTGTTTGTTTTCCATATTAAGGACTTTATGGTTTGTGTTAAAATTTCAATTGCCCTCTCCTTCATGAGAAAACTGCTTGCAGTGCAGTTTAATGCTACCCTTGAAGCTAAGTGGCAATAATCAAGTTTCAGTGCCATTTTCACCATAACTGCCAGCACCTTATCTATGCACAGTCAACATCCCCCAGTGGAGGACTTGACAAACAAAGTTAAAATTTCTTTTAAAGAAAAGATATGAATTTGTAACAGGGATCAAGATACAGGGTGAAATGGATTCTGACAAGTGTGAATGAAGGAGCTGTTTACATCCTGCCTTTCAACTGCTATAAGAAAGATGTTGTGAAACTTGAAAGGGTGCAGAAAAGATTTGCAAGGGTGTTGCCAGGGTTGGAGAGTTTGAGCTATAGGGAGAGGCTGAATATGCTGGAGCTATTTTCCCTGGAGCTTTGGAGGCTGAGGGGTGACCTTATAGAGGTTTATAAAATTATGAGGGGCACGGATAGGATGAATAGCCAAGGGTCTTTTCCCAGGGTAGGGGAGTCCAAAACTAGAGGGCATAGGTTTAAGATGAGAGGGGAAAGATATAAAAGGGACTCAAGGGATAACTTTATCATGCAGAGATTGCTGCTTGTATGGAATGAGCTGGCAGGGGAAATGGTGGAGGCGGGTAGAATTATAACATTTAAAAGGCATCTGGATGGGTATATGAATCGGAAGAACTTAGAAAGAAATGGGCCAAATGCTGGCAAATGGGATTAGATTAATCTAGGTTATCTAGTCGGCATGGACGAGTTGGACTGAGGGTTTGTTTCTGTGGAAAAAAGAAACACACAGTTTTGTGAGTGTCATATTGGAACAGTGATAGTACATCTATATCGACTACTATCTTTCTAAATTTTAGTGACATAACAGTCATCAGAGGCTCAACTAAAGCTTATTGATCTACTTTGATATAAATATTTCTATGTGAAGATTGATAACTGAAGAAGAATGATAGATTACCCAATATAAATATGATTGTCATTCCTTAAATAAATCACGTTCAGCAGTTGTCAAGATCTTTCTCTGCCTATCCTTGTGTCATGACAGTGGTAAAATATAAATGATCAATTGTCAACTTCCATCAACTAATTTTAAAAGCTGAGAGCTTCATGGAGTAAAATGATTATTAATAAAGGAAGGATCATGTACCAAAAGTGGACGCAGTGATTACCTGAGCAAAGGTTGTGGCAAATTCAGAAAACCAGTATGGAATACATTGATTTATCTGGGCTAAACCAAACTGGCATGGGTTTCCTCTGGATGCTCCAGTTTCCTCCCACAGTCCAGAAATGTACAGGTTAGGTGGATTACCCTGTGTGCTAAATTGCCCTGTAATGTTCAGGTTAGGTGGGTTAGCCATGGTAAATACAGAGTTATGGAGATAGGGGAGAAGGTTGGTCTAAGTGGAAAGTTCTTTGGAGGGTTGGTGCAGAATTGATAGGATGAACAGCCTCTTTCTGCACTGTAGTGATTCTCTGATTTTTAAAAAATTGTCATAATATTTAAAGACTTTGAATCAGTCAACTGGTCAGGTGCCAAGAAATTTTCATCTCCTGTTTTGATTTACGCTTGAAAAAGAAATTTCACATATTGTACAATGGAACCAATCGTGGGAACACACAAAGGGATCATATTTCACCAGCTGATTTTCAAAACGGCAGAGAGAGAGAGAGATAGAGAGAGGGGTTGGGGGAGGGGGAGGATGGATTTACAGGGAAAGAGAAAGAGAGAGAGAGAAAACCAGGAAGTAATGAGGGATTGTGAGAAGGGATAACAGAAATTACGGGTGATTTGAACATGCATATTGATTGTATTAATCAACTCGGCAAGGGTAACCTGGAAGAGAGGTTCCATGACACCAGGTTATAGTCCAGTGGTTTATTCGAAATCACACAAACTTTCAGAGTGCAGCTCCTTTTTTCATAAACATCTATAAGGTCGCCCCTCAACCTCCTATGCTCCAGTGAAAAACGTTCCAGTCTTTCCAGTCTACTTTTATATCTCAAATCTTCCATTCCTGCCAACATCCTGGTTAATCTTTTCTGAACTTTCTCCAGTTTAATAGATTCCTCCTGTAACAGGGCAACCAGAACTGCAGACAGTACTCAAGAAGCGGCCTCACCAACATCCTGTACAACCTCAACATGAAATCCCAATTCCTATATTCAAAGGTCTTTGCAATAAAGGCAAGCATGCTAAATGCCTTCTTAATCACACTGTCTACCTGTGATGCAAATTTTAAAGAATTATGTACCTGAACCCCTAGGTCCCTGTGTTCTAAAACACGACCCAAGGCCCTACCATTAATTGTATAAGTCCTGTTCTTGTTTGTATTACCAAAATGTCAGTACTGAGGGAGTGCTGCACTGTTTCAGATGGTCAGTACTGAGGGAATGGCATATTGTCGGAGGGTCAGTGCTGAGGGAGCGCTGTGCTGTCAGAAGATCAGTGCTGAGTGAGTACCACACTGTCAGAGGGTCAGTGTTGAGGGAGTGCTGCACTGTCAGAGGATTAATCCTGACATTTATTGCAAAAGACAGAATTACAAAAATAAAAAAGTGTAGTTACATCTATAACCACTCTGAGGGAGTGTCACACTCTTAGAGGGTCAGTGCTGAGGGAATACCATGCTGTTTCAGAGGGTTAGTGCTGAGAGAGCGTTACACTGTCAGAGGGTCAGTGCTGAGGGAGTGTATTGGTAAGACCGTACCAGGAATATTGTGTCCAGTTCTGGTCTCCTTACTTGAGGAGGGATGTGTTGGCACTGGAGGCACTTCAAAGCAGGTTAATCAGGTTGATTCCAGGGATGAAAAAGGCTATCGTACAAGGAACGTTTGAAAAGCTTGGGTTTGTACTCGCTGGAATTCAGAAGAATGAGGGGGAATCTGATCGAAGTACATAAAATGCTGAAGAGGATTGACAAAGTGGACATTGAATGGATGCTTCCCTTTGTAGGACAGTTGCAAACAAAAGGTCACAGAATTAGAGTGAGAGGAGAAAGGCTCAAAACTGAGATGAGGAGAAACTACTTCCGTCAGAGTGTTGTGAATCTGTGAAACTCACTGCCCCAGTGGGGGCACAGTCAATCTGTTATGGACTAGGCCTGACCACTCAAAACATTTTCAAGCAGGTAGCCCGGACTGTAACTTTGTTATTTGTTTCATGCAAGTATACAGTGGATATTCCTGGAGTGAATTAGCTGGTCTGACTGCCAAGTTTTAAACAAACAGAATTTATTTACAGAATGAAACTAAACAAACCGAAAATAGAATACCCAAATGAGTTATCCTATCTAAAAACCCAACAGACTATCCTGACTTAATGATGCTGTTCCAAAATACTTTCACCAGTCTCAATAAGCAAGCCCCTTAGCACAAACAATAAAAATGACACAAAAAAGCTCACAGGTTATGAAGTCAGAAGGGTAGAAAGAGGGAGAGAACTTCCAGTTTCAACTGTGATCCTGACTCAACTAACATCCAAACTGAACTGACCTGCGCAGCTGGAGAGCTGGCTGCGCCCCCTTGATTATACCTTTTTTTAAGACATGAAAATCTTAGGCTGGAGGCATTATCTGTTCGGAGTAAACAAAAATGGCCCCAATAAACCTTTCAAACCCAGCCTAGTTGGAGCCTGGCCAATTACCCCCTCTCTGAAAAAAACTCAAGGACACAGTAACCTTGTAAAAGGACCAGCTTTGTGATAAATCAACAGATTCAAGAAAGAAATACACATGTTTCTGATGAAATGCGAGATAGTGGGCTCTGGGAAGCAAGCAGGAAAGTGAAGTTGAGGCCAAGATAAGATCAACCATATTAAATGGTGGAGCAGGCTCTTAGGGCTGAACTGCCTACTCCTGCTCTTAATTCCTATATTCCTTTGTTAGAGATGGGTATCCAGAACAAGACCTGGAAAAGTGTCTCTCTCATTTTGTTTTCATCACCTCAAAAACCAGCACTAGTAATAAATCAAATTGGAGAAAGGTTCACTTATTGAGAACCCAAGGATCTTGCTGAGGATACAAGATATCAACTAAACTGCTGTGGTCTCAGATATAGCTACAACACAGCAAAGAGTTTAATAAACTTTTAAACGGCATAATTCTTTTCTTCTATGTATATATATCTCTCATATACTAGAGTCGATCTTCCCTGCACCTGTAACACTATGTTCTGCATTCTGTTCTATTAGATTAGATTACTTACAGTGTGGAAACAGGCCCTTCGGCCCAACAAGTCCACACCGACCTGCCTAAGCGCAACCCACCCAGACTCATTCCGCTACATTTACCCCTTCATCTAACACTATGGGCAATTTAGCATGGCCAATTCACCTAACCTGCACATCTTTGGACTGTGGGAGGAAACCCACACAGACACAGGGAGAATGTACAAACTCCACACAGTCAGTCGCCTGAGGCGGGAATTGAACCCGGGTCTCTGGCACTGTGAGGCAGCAGTGCTAAACACTGTGCCACCGTGCTGAGACAGTAGCAACGCTGGTATGCTTTCTTGACTGGAGCATTGATGTGGATGGACTAGAAAAAATTGTTGGTGACATTAATTTCTAGGAGATTGAAGCTCTTGACTAACTCCACCTTAGCACCATTGATGCAGACAGAGGAACATCTTCCACTCTACTTCCTGAAATCAATGACCAACCCCTTTGTGACACTTTATTGTTGGTTCCAGTTCAGCCCCATCCTCCTGCTCTTTGGGCATCTGGTGCAGAGCATTTGGGCAAATCAGAGGACCACCTCGGGTGGTCTTCTCTTGGGCCTGGCCAGGCTGATTATTAACAGATCCCAGCAGCAGACTGTGAAGGAGAGGTTGTCATTTCTGGTGACTGCTTGCCTCTTTTCCACAGTTCGGTTTGGAGAAGTGAACAGGAACACACAATGTCCATCAATGCTCTCGTCACTTTTAGGGAGAACAAAAATGCAAGGTATTATTTGTTTGGCTAGCACGTAAAGCAATACTTTTCACTGTAACTCGGTACATGTAACAATAATAATCCAAATCAAATTAAATATTATATTTCTACAGTATCTATTGTCCCCCTTTTTAAAATTTTATTTAAAATTTATTGGATGTTTGCATCACCAACTAGGCCAGCATTTATTGCCCATTCCAATTGGCTCATTAGGAAGTTAAAATCCAATCACGTTGTTGTGGGCCTGGAGTCATATGTAGGCCAGACTAAGTTAGGTCCTTGACAGACCTTGGTGAACCAAATGGATGTTTGCAACAATCAACAGGAGTTACATGGTTACTATGAGATCATCCATTTAATTCCATATTTTTATTAAATTCAAATTTCACTGTCTGCCATGGTAAAATGTGAGTGCATGTTATGAGCGGATTAGCCTAGGCTTCTAGATTACTGACCCTGGTTGGATATTTGGTTTTATGATTTTTATTGCAGCTAGTAAGTAATAAAATTTCTTTAATTAATGCAAGAAACACTTGTAAATGACTCTTTTGATTAATGCAATGTTTTAACGGAAGCATGCTGAAAAGAATGAAAAATTGTTGTGGCTGATCGAGAGAGATAAAAACAGGGAGGCTAAGTCAGCACTCTGTAACTGTTTGTAACACTGCTTTCTCTCTGTAATACAGAGGAACATTGATCATCCGAAAGACCCGGGTGGGGAGTATTTTGTGCGGATAATCGAATGTTCGGATAATTGAATGCTGGATAACACAATTTCGTCAAGCATCAGGACCTTGCTATATTGTTCGGATAATTGAAAATTCAGATAATCGAAAATTCAGATAATCGAATTCCAGATAATTGAAGTTCCTCTGTACTCTCAGTAGCAATGTTAGAGCTTAAAATTAAAGTATGGAATTGTTGGTATCCTTCTGCCTGTGAAGCTAGATTCATTGCACTTTTCTCACTGAGAACTGGGTTACGGAGACAGCCAAACCATACTGAATCTCTCCGACATCACCCTGACTGACAGTCTATTTGTCTGATTTGAATTTGAACAAGTAAATTTAATAGTTCCTGCTGCATCTCCCTGCCAACCATGGCCCTACAAATCAGCATCATCTTTTACAAAATCAGGAATTGCTGATAAACTCAGCAGGTCTGGCAGCATCTGTGGAGAGAAAGCAGAGTTAACTTTTTGGGTCCAGTGACCCTTCTTCAGAAAATCCTTTCCTTATGCTGTATTTACTTTTCCTTTCTAAAGTTTTTTGGGGGTTCCAGTCCGCAGAGTACAAGACAAAAAGTTTGACTTCATGAGCTGAATTTTGTTTTGGCTAAGTTTGAGTTGTGATGAGTTTTTTTTTCACATGCTTGCATTAACCTGATTCACTATCATGATTACAAATCTAGTTAACTGAAGGGGAAAATAGCATTTAAGAAGGAGTTAAATCTGGGGCAAAGCTCATTGGTCATCACTAACTTTGTGAGCTGTGAGGAAATGAATGAACAACTTCCGATTTATTTAATGTGGCTTTAAGAAATGGCCTTGTGGTGACATTCTTGAAGACTTTGTCAATAGTCATGTGAATAAAAATATTTTGTTCAAAGTTCAGATCTCCACTATAATGAAGAAATTATGCCACCAGAGATAAAAAAGAAAAGCCCATGTGAGGCATCAGGAAACTAGTCATTCAATAATAAAAGTCAGATTTACTTAGTCACGATTCTTGACGTTTTCAATTACAAGAATGCCTCAGATGAATGAAAACAGTCATTTAAGAGTAAGCTGGTTACGTGAGAATGTTTAGTTTTTGAATACAAAGTAGCAGCAATCTGAGCCCAATCCTGCAGGGTTTAGATCATGAAAGCAGATGACCTTTACAGATCAGGCTTCCCCAACAGGCAACCTGATCTGTGGGCCACAATATGCCCTCTCACTTCCCACCAAAATGGTCCTGTCAGTCTGGCCACTGGGTTTCCAATTACAGGAAGGTCAACTGGAAGATTCTGCAAGGATGTGTTCCTCCAGTTAGACCCTGATCTGGTCTGGTGTTTGCTGCTGATCAGTTTATGAGTCAGCCTATCAGCAGCACTCCATGTGGGAGAGACATGGCTGCTGTTTGGACAAGCAGCGAGCTGTGTAAAATGGGAGTAATTCCATTCGGCCCACGGCCGAATGGGGAGCAAGACTATGGGGATGGGATGACTGCCGGCTTGTGTGGTAAATGGGTAAGAGGTCCAAAGTCAGGACCTGAATACAAGGAATCGGGAGTGAATTGGAGGCTAGAGTAGGATCCCTCTTCCTTGTGCCTGGTCAAAAGCTAGCAGTTTAGAGTTTCTCTGAATAGTTGGAGATGTTTGTTCTGGACATTGCAGACCGAGGGAAATTGACCTGGCATTTCCTGGATATTTTGATGGATAGAATGATGCAGAGGCGGGACATCTTGTTTGCCCAGGACTGGCAGAAGAGACCAGGGCACCAGATCCCACCAACCTGGTCTGAGGTTGCTATCCTGGTCATGTAATCTTAATATTCCAGAAGAATGCCAATAACTTTCTCCACTCTTCCAGGGTAAGTGCCATCATCTGCTACCTTACACTCACTCAATCTTTGCTAATGCCTCCTACCAAGCCTCATGCTCTACCACTCTCACCAATGCATGCAACACCTTTCCTCACATGCACTCACCCCTCCAATTGCCCCAAAATTAACAAAACTGAATGGCCTCTGTGCTGCTCGCTTACTCGCTTTGGACACCCCATCATCATTTGCACCCACACTAACAGCAGTGTCACCTACTTTTGTCTCACACAATCTCTCCCATTCTCTCATTCCAAGAGAAAGTAGCCCATAATAGTGCTGAAAAAACCAGGATAGGTAATGGGGTGTCAGATATTAGGTACCTTACCCCCTATGAAAGAGAAGTTGGGCCTGCACTAGCGAGGACTGGAACTGGTCCTTTGGAGATGCTGGAGCATCCATGTCCTGGCAACAAAAACAGAAGCATTGTTCATTGTTGTACTACTCTCCCATTACTCTCACTGTGATTATAATACTAAAATACCACAACCTCTAACCCTTGGTCATGATGCTTTCTCTCTTCTGTTTCCAGCGGATACCAGTGGTTTTATTCTTGAGTCTGTTTGCAAGTTGATTTGTACACAAGTCAGAACACAATGCAGGACAGTATAAAGTAGTCATTCATAAATGTCCATACGTTGAATGTTTTAAATTATGTTCCTGCATGGAATTGTAATTCGGACACTCATAAATTAGAGATTCCCTTTGTACCTTCCTCGCTTGTCAGCATCATGGACATAAAAAAGGCTCCAATTTTGCATAAAATGTCCTCAAATTAAAAAGATTTTTGCAAAGTTGTGACACCAAATTCTCTCCAAAGCTAAAGTCACCATTCCTCTATCTGGTTTATGACAGGGCTACCTCTTTAATTCAAAATAAACTTGATGTCTGTCATTCAATGCATTGGCAAGATTATTCATGTAGAATGACCAGATGCTAGTTTCTGTCTTCTTAAAATTATCAAATTGCATAAAACACTAAAAGATTTTTTGAGATGTTAAGGCATTAAATAAATCACAATTATTATCGTTATTTTAATCTTACCTGCCACAAGCAATGAGAAAACCTGGCTAACATTAATATGCTCACTAAGACCAATGCTGTATCTCAGATGCTATCTTCACATTGTAGAGATGACCTAATTTCTTGATAAGCAGTAGCAGATATTGCCTAGTTTATCTGGCAAAACAGGATGCAGCGCTCATCTTCCATCTTTTAATGGAGTGCCAGCTTAGATTTTTAAACTACAAACTGGAGTGGGTTTTGATGTCATGATCAAAAACAAGAAGGCTATCAACTCAGTCACGCTGAAATGTCCAGGATGAAAGCAACATCCTTATTAGCCTCATACTTATTGGTATTTGGAAGCCACAGGAATGTCAGAAAGAAGAAGAAAATATAACATGTGATTACTGTACACCACATACATTTCTATAAGCTATTGTCATCATGGCATTCAAAGTCATCTATCTAGTTTCTACACTGAGGATTCAGGACTTCAGTATAATACAGTTAGTTTCCACATTTGTCTGTACATTGAACAAAATTATGCATGAACAAAGTCAAAATTTACAGGACATTTCCAATCATTCAACTTATGAAAACAATCTCATACAGGGTGTAATTTTAAAGATCCAACATACAAACATTTCCTTTATCTATGGATAGCTGCTTTATATTGTTCTGCATTGTGTTCTGACTTGAGTACAAATTGACTTGTGAATGGATTCAAGGACAGAACCTGCCTGTATAGACTTTATAAGACTTCTAACCATATCAACTCAGAGCTTTAGGGAACATCTCTGGGACACCCGCACCAATCAACCACACTGCCCTGTGCCCAACATTTCAACTCCCCCTCCCACTCTGCCGAGGACATGGAGGTCCTGGGCCTCCTTCACCGCCGCTCCCTCACCACCAGACGCCTGGAGGAAGAACGCCTCATCTTCCGCCTTGGAACACTTCAACCCCAGGGCATCAATGTGGACTTCAACAGTTTCCTCATTTCCTCTTTCCCCACCTCACCCTAGTTCCAAACTTCCAGCTCAGCGCTGTCCCAATGACTTGTCCTACCTGCCTATCTTCTTTTCCACCTATCCACTCCATCCTCCTCCCTGACCTATCACCTTCATTCCCTCCCCCACTCACCTATTGTACTCCATGCTACTTTCTCCCCATCCCCACCCTCCTCTAGCTTATCTCTCCACCCTTCAGGCTCTCTGCCTTTATTCCTGATGAAGGGCTTTTGCCCGAAACGTCGATTTTACTGCTCCTTGGATGCTGCCTGAATTGCTGTGCTCTTCCAGCACCACTAATCCATATCAACTCATGCTTACCACGACATATCATTAGTAATATGACAGCACAAATATGAAGATGTGACAGTCCAGTAGGACAATGCCATTGACCCAAGCTTTTCCTCAAAGTGTAAAATGGCTCTTGACTGTCCATTGCATTCCACAAACCAAAAGTTGCATTATGATTTATTTTTCGAGTTACCATCTTCATTTTTGAGTGTGAGTTGCTCTAGTTTGTCAATACTTTTATTAAAAACACATATTTTTGTCTTCAAACAAATACCTTGACTCCTAATTGGATTACACTACTTCTGAGTCCCGAAAAAACAAGAAGGCAATACTAATTTGGATGAATGATGTCAGGACCATAGGGTACATAACACTTATATAAGCCATAAAAACACAGACATGTAGGTGTTATGGATCTCAGTTCTCATTGTGAAACAAAAACTTGTTTTCCCAAAAGCAAAATAATAAACATTAAAAAAAACTTTGCCAGTTGTGACCATTATTACTTTGAGGAATATTTGCAAAACAGTTGCTTTCCTTTGATCTTCTTCACATGCATAAGGATGGCTTACAGCTGGAAACCCCCATATGCAATTTCCATGAGCGTTTATGTATTTGCAGGCCTGTGAGTTCACACTAAGCTGTGTGAAGTTGTGATGTTTGGCAGGTTCACAGCAGTGCTTGGGAAAATTCTCAGGATATGTCAGACTCTGGAGAATGTTTCAGTTTGCAAGCAGGCGTTTTACAAAATCGATCGCATTTCTTTTGCCATCAGCTTGTCGAAATGTAATTTGCAGAGCCCTGTAAATTCAGGGGCTCTGTTGGGTTGAACAGAGTTTATATTCTGAACTGACTACTCTGTGTTAAATCTTGCCAGTTAACTTAATTAGCCCTTTCGCTGACACTCATTTGTGTAGTTCAGAACCTAATTGCTCTTAGAGAATATGATCTATATTTTTATTTACAATATCATGAGAAAGCCTCAAAACCAATGAACTCATAAATTAGTGCTCTGAGGTTCAAAACCTAGGGGCAGGTTTATCATTGCTGGTGAGTCAAATGGGGGACAGAAGCTAGCACGGAGAACAGACAGTCATTTAATGTGATTTTCCCAGAACTAACCTATTACTGATCAAAGTGTGTTTTTGCCATCTACTTGAGAATGGATGGCATGATCTCGAATCTAGCTGGAAAATAGGAAACCCTCCAGCTTGGAAGTTGTATCAAGAGGTGGTATCCAATGTGGTAAAGGAGAATATATCTAATAGAGGTGCCATCTCCCCAAACATTTTCAAATTTGATAATGATTCCCCCTGCTGGGTTGCTCTTATTGGAGGGGAGCACCTCCCACAGGTGACCCTTGGTACTGCTAAATTAAGGTGGCAGTGAATGTAGCTAATCCTGCCTGCATTGTTCTTTGCTTCCTGTGGGGCCTGGAGGCAGACTGGAAAATCTCAGCTGGCCTCAACATCAGCCTTCAATAGGCACTTAAGCAGCTCAACTGACTACCAATTAACAGTGGACAGGCTGCCCTCACTCTCCTTTTTGCAAACAGGAAAATGGATGGAATGTATATGATACTGTTTCTGAAGAGAGCTTTAAGCTCTCCTCAATGTGATGAAATCACAAGGACTTGGGTGGGACAAAGGGAGAATAGATTATGAATTTGTAGGAAGACTCCAAAGTCTCCTCATTGTCCTAGTAACAATATCTAACTTGCTAATACTTACTTATACCTAATTTCTATCTCAAAATAAGCTATTTTGTTTAAAAAGAAAAAAGCCTCTGCTTTTGAAGGCTAAGCATTTATTCTCTACCATTATAAATGAAGTAGGACCTTAGACCAAGTGAAGGAAAGAAGATGGTCATGACAGAAACATAACTGGATGTAGCCTGTGAACTAGCACAGAGGCTGTTGGGTTTGAAGCTCTATGGCCCAACTACCCTGCTTTGGCCACTGGCATAGGCTAAAAATCCAGATGCTAGTTTCTAAAGTGCTTATCACAATGCAAAAAAAAAATCACCAGGAGTTAGTGGAGTCCAGTATTGTTCTAAGTAATACTAACTTTTGTTAATATGGCACCATTTCGTTTGAAGCCCTTGGCACTTTTTTTCTGACCTCCCTCCAATGTATCAATAGGCTTTGAAAGTACGAAGCTCACGTTTAACATTGACGGAAAGTAAACTTATATATGTAGACCTCATTAATAGATTGAAGTGAGAGTAATTCTGCAATACATGTTTGCAAAATAAGAAATTCTAAATAAAATTAGTTTGGTGACATTATCAGAAATATCTTTTTGAAGCCTTTTCATTCAAATAGAAACTCAATCTCCTGTGAGAACAATTCTATAATTTACAAGAGACAATCATGTTTATGCCAAAAGCATTTTTTTCTGCTTAAGTTTGTTTGAAGTACCTTGAATGGTTTATTGCCAAACTAAATTATAAAGCCAGGTTCATTGAAACTGATGAAGGGTACTTCTAAAATATTAAAACACAAAACTAAAACAGTCATTGAAGGTCCCTCATTGTGTAATGTTGATTGCTACAGAGCAGATAGTGCCAGCTTTAATTCTCATTCTGTGGTCTCAATTCACATTGACATCAACATTCCTGAACTAAAGAAATGTAAAAGTCTGCCACGGTTATCACTCCTGATTACTCCCAAATAATCCATGTGCTGTGGCACTGAGCCAGTAGATGAGGACTCTGACCTAGTACCCAATCCTACAATTTACTAACTTAGAGTCTAAATTGCTACACTAAACAACAGACATAAAATGTGTCACTCCTTTGGTTGAAGTTATTGTACAAGGCAATTGGTCTGAAGGAGTTATCTTGGAAGCTTTGGAATATCTCTGCCAATGTTATCTAAATGACTGTCCTTGTGAAGATCTGGTCAGTTTGTTGTTAGTAATTTCTATATTCCACACTGTGCAGCATTTACCTAATTATTATCTCAGAGATTATAATGTCTCTAACCTTGTGTCATTATAATCAACCAGTCTTAAGGTAATATAACCAATTATCTTACTATAACATAAGAAACTATTTCTTGTTGCTCAAGTATGTACCTCTTCTGCCAAAGGTGTAGTGTAGTTCCCCAATTAATACTAATAAACCCTACCAGAAGAAAGATAAGTGGCAGCAAATCTTCCAAAAGAAAATCCTATCACAAATAGGTGCCAGTTGTGGGCCTCTCCAAAAACACAGATGGTTATTCTTTTAAGAGTGAGGCACATAATGAATGTCAACAGACAATTTGACAGGTGAAACTCTTCCTGGTGGAACTTGATCTCCCCAGCAGAACTTTCAAAAGGGGCCATTGGAGAATGAGCAAGAATGAGAACTTTCGCTGATCTTTCTCTTCCCTTCCCTTCCATCATCGAAGTGAATTGTAAACCTCCAGCTGGTGCCCCAGCTGAGATTAACTCATGTAACTCAGACTGATCAGATGTGTAAAAGATAACATCAAGGTGTGTCTAGTACATTGACTCAATTAAAGCAATAGCTGTCCCTCCCAACCATTATTTCATTTGAGAGTGGGAATTCTGTGGCGAGAATTTAGAGCTCCCTGGTTTCCACTTCTTTGTGCACACAGAACATTATAGGTTAATTTTGACCATGAAATCTATTTCTGGATGGTAAGCACGAGGAGATACTTGTTAGGAAGGAAGATGTGTTGGGCATTTTGAAAAATTGAGGATAGACAAGTCCCCCGGGCCTGACGGGATTTATCCTAGGATTATGTGGGAAGCAAGAGAGGAAATTGCAGAACCGTTGGCAATGATCTATTCGTCTTCACTGTCTATGGGGGTGGTGCCAGGGGACTGGAGAGTGGCGAATGTTGTGCCCCTGTTCAAAAAGGGAATAGGGATAACCCCGGGAATTACAGACCAGTTATTCTTACTTCGGTGATAGGCAAAGTAATGGAAAGGGTATTGAGGGATAGGATTTATAAGTATCTGGAAAGACACTGCTTGATTAGGGACAGCCAGCACGGATTTGTGAGGGGTAGGTCTTGCTTTACAAGTCTTATTGAATTCTTTGAGGAGGTGACCAAGCATGTGGATGAGGGTAGAGCAGTGGATGTAGTGTACATGGATTTTAGTAAGGCATTTGATAAGGTCCCCCATGGTAGGTTTATGCGGAAAGTCAGGAGGCATGGGAGAGAGGGAAATTTGGCCAATTGGATAGAAAACTGGCGAACTGGTCGAAGTCAGAGAGTGGTGGTAGATAGTA
>NC_057740.1:29127894-29169253 GCF_004010195.1 Chiloscyllium plagiosum | reverse complement strand
AATGCGCTGCCTGTGGGAGTGGCAGAGTCAGAATCATTGGTGACCTTTAAGCGGCAATTGGATAGGTACATGGATGGGTGATTAAGCTAGGACAAATGTTCAGCACAACATCATGGGCCAAAGGGCCTGTTCTGTGCTGTATTGTTCTATGTTCTATGTTCTATGATGTTATCTGAATGGAACCAGTTGTGAAAATCCCAGCAATACTGACTGCCGAGCAAATTTCTGATCTTCATTAAATTCTGGCTTTGATTATATAAAGTCAATCTATTTTCTGGACTTCCTATTTTACATCAAATTGAAATTTATTTTGGGAAAATCGCAGTGCACAGCTGTAACCCATGTGGAATTGAATGGACCTCCATTTGTTGTATATATTATTAATCCTTCTCTGTACTTGAACGTGTGGGCTGGAAATTTTCATTTAAGCTAGTTGCCTGGAAATGATAACTTTCCAGCCTTCACTTACTGAATACCAAAAAAGGCTCATGGATATATCTCTGGCTTTTTGTCCCTGTACTCATCTTATAGATTTTATCTTCACTTCAGCAACCGAGGGCCTTGGTCACTGTAGTTGCTGGGTCTCATTTGATTAGCACTGAGCCACGTGGACAAAGAAGCCACATATCCTTATACCCATTCTACTAGCTAAGAGAACCATTTGCTGATGCAAGCTTGTGAGACATGCATTCAGCCAATGTTTCTGCTCTTGATCATTAGCTAGTGACCAATGTGTGCGTGTGTGTGTGGATGCTGGTGATTTGGAGGAGTGGAGGGAGTGGAGATAGCAGAGTGAGTGTGGTGTCCTTCATGACAGAACAGACTGGCATCATTCGGTGTGCTGTCTCATCACAGGAAATGGGTGAGGCACTGGAGGATGTTACCACCCCTACTGGAGTCCAGCATGAATCAGGAAAGGAGGGAAAAAAGATTTGGGGTGAGGGTGGGTTACAAAAAAAGGAATATTTAAAGATGTAAGATGAACGGCCAGAATGTGCTAATTTAGTCATTAATAGAATGAACTGTGAGTAGATCAGTTCCAAACATTGATTGAAAAAATGTAACAAGATCAATAACTAATTGCATTAACATTAGTCATGAATACATTTCAGTTACTTGTTCACTCTCCCCTGTTAGATTTCCAGAAACTCAGAACATGCTGCTTATTATATTGCCAGGAAGCAGGAAAATCCCCTTCCCCCACTCACTTCCCAGTCTTTTCTTCCACATGCCAATTTTTCATAAAAGGGGAGGCAGCTCTGAAACTTTGATTATCATTTCAGTATCTACCAGCACTGAATATATTGAACAGTGCATTCTTTAATCTAACCATTGATTAAAAGTTAAGGTCACTTACAGTTTATTCAGAAATTCTTCCTTGATAATTTAATTCACGGTACTCTCATGAAAGGCGTTTTATGGAAAATGATTTTTAATCAATCAGCTGGACACATGATTGGAACTTTTAGAAACAGAAACTTTTCATAACATCAAAACTGTAATTTGAAATTCAGCCAAAGAGAGTTACCCTATTACTGCACTTTCCACAAAGATGGCTACCCCGTTACTGCACTTTCCATGTTCCAGTCCATTTGAATGCAGCTGACATATCAACAAAATCCTTTGCAGACAATTGCCTCCTGGGGAAAATGAATGATCCACATATTTTGTTCCATTTGGAACCATCAAGGGATTCACCTGCTCTATTCACCTGTTGGGAATGAACAATAATCTATTATCACTTAGGCAAAGGTCCTGAGAAAGCTTCCCATCAATTATCTAATCTTGAAATACACAGGCATAAAAATATTTGGATCTCTAGGCAGTTGGAGTGGAATGGAGATGTGATAGGCCATCCCATTGTATTTTATCGAACAGTTTTATGTGCAGAACTGGGGATCAGTAGCTGGGATGATGAAATAGAAGGTTGAATTGAAGTGCTTTCTGTCTATATATCTGCACACTTTCCTGCAGTTGGGCATACTTGAGAGTTACATTGATTTATTTTATTCAATTTTCAATCAGTTCATTCAAAATGGTTTTCACCCACACGATTGTTGGCATAGGACAAAATTGTCCCTTCCCTGGATGTAATAAGAGAGACGAATGATGGGGAAATAATTGGGTGATTAGGCCCCAGTGAAATACTTGTCCCTTTCTTCCGAATTAGCTGAGGGAGTCTTGTGGGAATATTCTTGACCCATAAACAATTAAAGTCCTTAAGTAATTAATAAATAGCTATTTATGGGCTTCAACCTTTCACTTCTCTATTTACCAGCCTTCCCGGTAGGCGAGGAATATCTTTACTTTCCTGACTGGGAAACCTAGGTGACCTACCTGCCTGGTTCTGGGGACTCCAATCTTTCTGGCGGGGGTGGCCTCTGAAAGCTGTGGCCCTCCCCACTCCTTTTCCTACCTCTGACCCACTCACATTCCACCTCTCCACATGATCTGAACTCTGTAGCATGAAGAAGAAGAAGGAAAAATAATACTCATCTTCTTGCTGCTTGAGTAGGAGGCCTAAGTCTTAACTAATAGCTCCTCTCTAATTGGGCAGTGGCTACTGTGATTGGTATCAAAGCCTGTGATAGGCCAAGAAATTCACCTAAACAATGCCTGATAGCTCTTAATGAGCTAAATGATGCGTGATAGGTTGGGTTATCTTGGCAAGGGAGCGGCTTGGTGATCACCACTTACATGCCCGCCTGCTCACACATGGTTGCAAAACTGAAAGATAAACATAGCCTTAAATACTTACACAACATTCCCAGGAACAAACCTTTCAGCACAGCCTGGCTATGTCAGTTTTTAAGCTTCTTCCAAGCCTTCTCCCCATCCTCATTGAAATAGAATCATTGCCCCAGATTCCAGGTCAATTGAGACACTCTATGCCATTCAGGATTATTGATCTCTGATGGCTGGAAGTCTGAGAAGGGCAGCACAGTGGTTCAGTAGTTAGACTGCTGCCCCATAGCACCTGAAATTTGGGTTTGATTCCAAGCTTGGGTGTCTATCTGTGAATCTTATTCTCCCTGTGTCTGCATGGGTTTCTGCTGAATGTGCCAGTTTCTTGTCACAGTCCAAAGATAAGCAAGTTAGGTGGACTGGCCATGCTAAATTGCCCTGTACTGTCCAGAGATGTGCAAGCTAGGTGGAATTAACCATAGTAAATACGGACTTATGGAGATGGGGTGGGGTCTAGGTGGGATGCTCTTTTGGAGGGTCAGTGCAGACTCGATGGGCTGAATGGTGTCTTTCTGCACTGTGGGGATTCTATGATACATGTGTGCAGACATTTTTGTTTTATTGTATTGCTCTTTCATTCTGGTGCCTGTGTTGAATTTTACAGGTTCACTTTAACACTGCTGATATTATCGTGTTCCGCTCTGGGGGGTTGAATTAAAAGAAAACACATTTCACTTCTGAGACTTGTGCTCCACAGACAAGCCTGCGGTGCCTGTTCCTGCAGGACAGGGACACAATTCCTACATAACACAGCACATACGTGACTTTGAGCACCTGAAAAGAGGACTATTGCAGCGCCTTGGCACAAACAAATGCATACGCATGTTACATTGGAATGCCATATGCATTTGTGCTTTGGCACATTCACATTCTGCCTGAAATGTTCTCCAGATGGGGACAATGCATTAGAAAGGAAACTGACCGTGCAGGCACCAGAAAGACATACAGTGACATGGCTGCACTCACTGCTCAGACAACAGCCACAGATGGATGACAATTGTGTGCACCTCCTCAATCTAACCTGCTGGAGCCCACAGGGTCATTGAGAGAGGGGAGATAGAGAAGCAGGGAGTGCCCTGTGATGAAGCTCCTTGTCTGCATAATGGTATCTCCCGGACGCCTTGAAGAGAAGGAACACCTGGAAGGATGTTAAGGTGCCTCGTTCCCCCCTCACCCAGCCATTGCTGCACTGCATCCATTGCTACAAGCAGTGAGCACATTCACAACAGAACTCTGTGTTCTGCCAGATTTGGGTCACGTCATTTCCAATGAGGGAGCCAAGAGTTTGCAGTCCAGAGACATAACCGCAGTCAGAACTTGGAAGGGCTTCTCCACCTTTTCTTCAAGTCTGTGTGTAATATCTGTACCAGATGTTCCAATGCCTCTCTGATCAGGTCATCAACAGCCAATTCTGGAGGCTCGATATCAGCACTGGGCTTTGCACGGACCAAGTCTCCAGCAGTCCTGAGAGACCTTTGCTCTCACATCCTTTGTCAGCTGTGAATATTTGTGTGAGATTAGAATAGTTAGGTGGTTGTTTTTGACCAGTGCAGACTCAATGTGCCAAAGGGTCTTTTTTCAGTGCTGTAGACCTCTGTGGGTGTATGAGATGTGCTCACCAGCGTGTGATCCCAAATCTAAAGTAGAACATACCTCGACCGAGACGAGTGTACCTGCAGGAGTGGAGGGTGCCTGTGAATGCTGTTTCTGAGGGTTCTGCACGATCATTCACAGAGTTGGTGGTCAAGATAGAGTTAAGGCAAGGCTATCTCCACATCTTACTTTCTGATTTGCTGCAAAGGTCTGCAGTGGAGAACAAAAACAATAACCTAAACAAAACAAAGGACTGCGGACGCTGGAAATCAGAAATTGCTGGAAAATCGCAGCAGTCTCGCAGCATCTGTGGAGAGAAAGCAGAGTTAACTTTTCGGGTCCAGTGACCCCACTTCAGAAGTGATTGCAGCTAGGAAAAGGTTGGTGTACATCCTGAAGATCGGTTGGGGGGAGTGGGCAGGAGTAAATGAGAGTGGGAGATAGAGCCCAGAGAGAGGGAACAACAATTGAACAGACAAAGGAATAGGTTAATGTTAGCCTGGGAAAATCAATAGCTGTTATGTGGACAATTATTAACTGACAATGGGATGGTTGTAGTAGGAGTCCACGTGATGACAAGGCCAGGTGTGTATGGATTGGGGTAAAGATATGAAATAAAGTGCTGAGGTCCTAAACTGATTGAACTCAATATTGAGTCCAGAAAGCCACAGAGTTCCCATGAGGAAAATGAGATGCAGTTTTTCCAGCTTATGTTGAGCTTCACTAGAGCACTGCAGGTATCCCTCTAGAGGTGGCTAATGGTCCTTTGAATGTGGATATTATTGGGGTGTTAAGTGAGGACCAGGAGAATGCTGTCACTATTGTGGGAGGGAAGAGAAGGGATGAGGGCCAAAGTACAGGAAATAGATTAGAGACAGCTAAGGTCCAGGACCATCCTTTACCCAGCTACAATCCGTTTTGAAGAAGGGTGACTGGATACAAAACATGTTTCCACAACTACTGAGGTTTTGCAGCAATTTCTGAAAAACAATTAGCTGATGGTTATGCACAATCCCTTTTCTCAACAATATTTCACGTGTTAGTCCTTTGTGTGCAATTTGTCATTAGCGAATTGGAGGCATGCTTACTGGATCACAGTGAGACTCCAGACTCAATATTGCTGCAATTCTGGCCCAGTCCTGCCCAGAAAAGTTACCTCCTCAAAGTGGCAGAGTTTTTCCGTTGGGTGTCCCTTCTCCAGTTGCGTTGCATGTGATTATGAGCACTTTCCTCCTGCAGACAAACCAAATGATAGAATGTCACCCCAATGAGTACATAAATATGTTATGAGCATCTGTGTCTCTGACAGCTCCTGAGTGCTCCTCAGCAAGTGCTTGGCATACACACTGCCCTGTAGACTGGTGCAATATTCCCAGCATGAAGTGACTCCCACAGATTCGGCCCTTATGTCCCAAGTTCTGCTGAAGCTTGTAACCCCCCCCCGTCTGTCAGCTCTCTGCATTCACATATTTCAATGGGTTACTGCCCTTCTGTGACATGTAGTGCCACTTAGACCGTTGCAGAGAGCAGCAGAACCTCATTGACCATCAGCTCCTTGACTATGCACAGCTTAATTGCACCCCCTCCCTGTGAATTCATGTGGTGAGTCACCCCTTTCCCAAAGATGTCTGCTCATTCATGTCTGCTCCTGAGGCCCACAGCCTCACTACTAATGGAAGATTCCACTCGCTGTATTAAGAAGCACTGGACATCACACTGCCTATCATCCATTTGCTGGCACTATGAAACATCAATTCCATTTGGTCCCATGACTTTCTTCTCCATTCCCATAGCCCCAGAAACTTTTCCTTGATAAGTATTTATCCAGTTTCATTTCAAATGTTATTATTAAAACTGCTTCCAAGAGCCATTGACACAGTGCATCCTGGATCAGAATCTGCCATGGCAAAATAAAATCTCCTCACCTCCCTTTTGATTATTCTCCAATTTCTTTAAATCTGTGTCTTCTGCTGAAACACCAACCTTCCTGCTACTGGAAACATGCACTTGGTCAAACACATGCACAATATTCAACACCTTGGATAATTCAACCCGTTTGTAATATGTGGGCCAAAATGAAAGATTAACACACACAGATGTGTCTGAAGGTTTTTCTTTTACATCCAATTTGTGGTAAAGCAAGAAGTTCTTTTCTCAGATGCTCTGCTAATGCACTCTAGTGTTTAGGAATGGTGTGCCAATTAATTTACAGTTGGTAATCAAGATTGCAGAAAGTCTCTGCCTGTCATTGTTTTTTACCATGTGTAATTGACAAGGTTTTCACATTGTCCTTTAATTTTCCACCAGGCAGTAAGTTTACTTTGAAATGCAACTTACAGTCAGAAACAAAATGCAGAATCGCTTGTTATTATTTGATTAAAACCATGCCATGGAATGACGCTGGGCCAACAGCTCTCCTGTCACTGTGTTCTCTGAGTGATCTATGGGAAATGTTATGCTGCAGGATCTGGTTATGGAAGATGTAGTACAGAATTCTCTTACGAGTGCACAAACCTACAACATTGGTAGATAGAGAAGCCAGCTGGCCCATCAAGCTTGCCCCACTCTATAATGGCTGGAAGAGCTGAATGTTGCTTCCCATTCCCACAACCATGTAGTCCCCTGGGAGAGGTACATGAAAACAGAGAGGAAACCCAGCTCCAAGCAGGGAACAAATGCTCTGGAAAAAATTCTTCTTAGATACTGTCAGGCAATCAAAATCAGTCCAGGGGTCAAGTGTTAAACGTAAAGACATTACCCTCTGTATGACATGATCTCTGGCCCAGTCACAAGTTGTTTCAGCTTTCTCTGGAAGAGAATCATCATTCACCACACTAGCTGATCATATGTTCCAGACACTTCTGCTCTCCAGGAAAAGAACTGCCTAATACCTCTTGCATATTTTTAAAAATTGTGTTCTGTGATCTTGGAATAAAAAAGACACTCCTCAGCTCTACTCAAATGCTGTTGCCACTAAGTCAAATAAACCGAGGTCTATCCTGAGAATCTGGATGCCTGAAAGATCTGTGACATTAATTCCATTTCTCACAATATTATTTCCAGTGTATTCTCTTTTCATTTCACGTTTCTGGAAGCATTTTGCAATTGCATTTATAAATGATGTGCTGTATTTATAATCCAGTATTGTGTTGCAAATTATAGCCTTAATTTCATGCCTTGAATTATATCACTAGTTTTGGAATATGCAAGAGACTAATTAATTCCTCACTGGAACCATATGATAATGCATCTACTTCTGGGACAGGTTGGGCATTGGACTCAGGCATTTGGAAAAAAGATTCATTTTTTCTGGTGATGTAATAAAAACCTATAACCAGGCTCAAACATTAAAGTGATAAAATAAATGCGATAAATATTTTAAAATTCTGTCTAAGAGGATTGTGGAATTTGGCAGGACGTTACATTTTGTGAGAATTGAAAGCTTGTCACGCAAACTCTTGTTGACCTCAATCATTCTTTGGGTTGATTTTTATGGTTTTCAACTCACTTTAAAGGATCTCACTGTACCTTAGTCAGGTTGCCATTCTCCCATCAATGGACCTGGGTAGTATCAGTAATCTAATTTACCAAGGAGCATCCACAGTTATGTCTAATGTCATCCTCATTGGACATCTTCAAACTTATATTTTCAAGCAGAAAGTATAGGATTGAAAGATGAAAGAGATATGCCTTACTTAATTTCATACTTAAACCTTTCAAGACCTCAAGACATTTCAAAATGTTTCACAGCCAGTGAAGTACATTTGGAAATACAGTCATTGTGGCAGTCTGAGTTCAGAACAGCAATGAAGTAAATTATCAAAGAGATGTCAATCCAGAAAGGAGAACAAGAGTGTGAACCTGGCTGATATTTCCCGTTCATGCTTCCAGGAACATTGGCTCCATAGATAGGGTTGTTATATATTTTATTGTTTTATTGTGCAATATACATATTTGAATTTCCTCAGATGGTTCACAGATGATACTAATTTCTAAGTTTAGAAGAGTTTTAAAGTAACTCTGCCATCACAAAAGGGTGGGATCTTATAAGAGCCCGAACAACGTTGGCTATGATGTGGAATGTGGGAGATTTGTGTAAGAGGTCAAGCGAGGTCGATGAGCAGAAGCAACTCGTTGCATTTTCAAACAGATTTCCAGGTATTGAGACAAGATTCTCGCCAGGTAAGCAGCAAGATGCTTATTAACAGGAGGATCATCATTTGCTGTCAGCCTCATTAACTACAAATCTCACCTCATTAATATGCAGCTTCCTATTCTACCGCCTACCGCAATGAAATGAGACATTGGCATTTCTTGGCATGAAAGCCAGTCCTGGCAACTTCAGCTTACACTTGCTCTCAGGACTGCCCCCTTGGACTACCAACAACAACATCTCAGGGTGCCAGCTGCATTGACCCCCATCCAGCAACACTGGCATCCAACACCTGCCAGTCTCTCAGAATCCTCAATGCACCTCTCTGATTCAGTTGAGTATAGTTCTGCATTATGTACCCCTTCTGTTCAGAGGGACTTGGGGCGGATGGCAACTGGGATTGCAATGTTGCTGCAAGGATACTTTGTGCGTGGGGATTAGATCAGGCTGCTCAGTTGCTTTGTCAGCACTCACTCACGGTGAGCCTATCTGGATGACCACAGCATCTCGGCCTTGCTTTGCTCCTCTCTGCCTTGTTGTGCTGGGGCCCCCCCTCAGCCAGAGTTAGTGGGCTAAGATTACGTCTGTATTGCCATGCATTTTTATGCAGCCATAAAGCCAGGAAGCTTGTAGTTGTCAACAATCGTCAATCAAGTCAAGCATGACAGCCTTCGGTCAGGGGGTCCCATTGCAGGAAGTCAAGGTGGCTTCCAATACTACTCCAGATGCTTGGACACAGCCAGTTGGTCACTCAGGGCAGTCAGGGTCATGACTCCTTTCCTCAAAGAACTGAATGTCAGGCAGCCCATCATCTGTCTGTGCATTTTCTGCTGTACTGTGGGCTGACACAATCTGATTGCCATTGTACTCATATTTCATTCCATGACAATTGAGATCCACACTTCTAGCCTGGAATTCTGACCTCTGACTCCTTCAGAAAGGCAGACCATAGCAGAAATTAACACAGGGTAGTTGGTTAGGGAAGAGGTGGGGTTGGGATTGGGGAAGTTCAAACCATGACTGCTTTTGCATTGGTCAGTATGCTGTGCTCTGGGTCTCAAACAATTAGTAGAACAGCCTGACAGTTTGACAGCAGCAGTGAGGCAAATGTGAGGTTAGGATGGCAGTTTTAAGGGGTTAAAATGGCAGGTGTGTAGGATGCCAAGGTGGGTACGATGCCAGATAGTTAGCATGCCATGTAGGTATTGTGCCAGGTGGATAGGGTGCTGGTAAGGTGGAGTGCCAAATAAACAAGGTGCCAGGTAGTGTGTCACGGAAATCTGGTAAGTCAGTGTCGGGGTGTGTGGTCGGGTGTTCTGCAGCTCTTACCAGCAGCAGGAGGAAGGACATCGGAGTTGCTGCATAACCAAGGAGTTAGGGCGCTAGACCAAGGTGGTGGCTGGTCCCAGTAACTGTGGAATCATTGACTTGGGTGGGGGCTCAGGTTGAGAGAGTTCTTATTAGGGATGCAGGCATGTTAGGGTTTTGAGTAGGTCTAGTTTGGGGAGTGAATGGTTAGTTTGAGGATCAGTTACTGAGGGGTATAACTAGGCTTTTAATCATCTAATGTACCTGAATAACAATTAACATGATGGAGACACAACCATCCAAATTTACCAACAATAAGTTTTCCAGATGCCACGGAAATCTCCATTGGAATCTTCAATTGCATGAACAATTCCCACCGAGGCAGCTGTGTCCCGATTACCCATCTGTGCTTTTATACTGACTACCTAGCTATCAGAATATCCAGGCCATGATTGGAAGTGCCAGCCTTGTCATTACCACCAGTTTCTTGGCTCTTCCTAACCCTCTCAACTATTTATTCTAAGTTACTGGTTATCAGGCTGGTCAAGAGTCAGTTTCACTTACAAACTCAAGGCTATTAAAGGTCACGCAGCTTTCTACATTTTTCTAAGAAAGTAGTAAAAAAACCCCGAGTTATTCTGAAATGAAAATAGATTTGCATACATGTCATCACTTGTGATAAACACCAGGCAAGAATTTGTGACCACAATGTCCTTGATGATGCAATCATTTTCTAACCTATACAAAACACTGTAACTTGATCTCTACAGGACCTTCAGGCAGAGGGCAACAAATTTCTTGAAGCTTTGCCATGAATAACTAGTGATAGCCGGGAGTTAGGAATAGAAGGCTTGATGAGGAAAGATGAGAAGATTCTTGAGTAAGGGATAAGTACCAATTTATACTGGCAAGGCTGCATGGCTTTTTTTCAGTTCTGCACCTGGCAAGTTGGATCAATTATTGTCTTAGCGATAGGAGACAGAGGGTGTTGGGAAAAGGCTATTTGTGTTACCGAAGGCCGGTATCCAAAGGCATACCACAGGGATCAGCGCTGGGTCTTTTTGTTCAATATATGTTTTGACAGTAGAGGAGAAAATGTGGGGTGGATCATAAGTAAGTTTGCAGATGGTGCAATGATTGGCTGGGTGGTTGGTGTGGAAGAAGGTCTTCAATTGCAGGAGGATGCAGATGGATTGGTCAGATGGGCAGATGGAATTTAACTCTGATAGTGATGCACTGGATGAAATCAGACAGGAGAGTACTCGATGAATGGCAGGACACTAGGAAGTTCAGAGGAAGAGAAGGATCTAAGTGTGCTTGTCCATAAATTGCTGAAGGTAGAAGGGCAGATAAATAGGATGTTTAGGAAGGCCTAGAATATAAGAGCACAGAGATTATGTTGGAGATGTACAGGGCCTTGGTTAGGCCACAGTTGGGATACTCTATACAGGTCTGGTCACTGTTCTTTACGAAGGATGTGATTTGCACTGGAAGGGATGTAAAGGAGATTCATCAGGATGTTGACTGAGATGAAACATTTCATCTATGTGGAGAGGCCAGATAAGCTCAGGTTGCTTTCTTTAGAGCAGAAGAGGTTGAGACAAGACCTGATTGAAGTGTATAAGATTATGAGGGGCATGGACATGGTGGATAGAAGGCAGCAGTTCTCTTTTGTTGAAGGGTAATAAGAAAGGGCTTAATTTTAAAGGGAAAGTCAGGAGGTTTAGAGGAGAGTTGAAGAAAGGTTTTTTCTGGCCAGAGGGTGGTGGGAATCTGAAATGCACTGCCTGTGAAAGCAGTTGAGGGGGAAACTTTACAACCTTTAAAAAGTGTTTGAATGGACACTTAAACTGTCTTAATATTCAAGGCAATGTGCTGGAAAGTAGGAATTGCATTGATTTACAGTAGTTTTGTCTATGCAGACTCAATGGGCTGATGGGACTCTTTACTGTATGATTCTGCGATTCCACGATCTACATCCAATGTGTTACAAGGTTAGACTTGTCGCTGGACCCCATGTAAAAATGATGACTACATGATGAAGCAGGTGTGATTAACTGTATGATTCTGCGATTCCACGATTCTACATCCAATGTGTTACAAGGTTAGACTTGTCGCTGGACCCCATGTAAAAATGATGACTACATGATGAAGCAGGTGTGATTATGGATTGAATTTAATCGGAGTCATGGGAGCAGCCTAGTGAAGGGGAATGTTGAAGTGGGTGGAAAGGCAGGGTGGAAAGCTTATTGCCATCCTGACTTGGTCCAATGTACTTGAGCCTGAATGATTAGGAATGTCCCTTTTCTGAAAAAAGGGACACAAAATCAAATAAAATTCACGCGTGATGTAATTGCTACTCTTTTGGCATGAATACGACCCAGAGGTACAAACCTGTAATTTTTAAAGGATCAACAGCATTTAGTAATAGAGAAAAGAAGTGATAACTAATAACAATTTAAATGGACCCAAGAAAGACCTACACTCCATACAGATTCTTACACTGGCATTTTAGACAGCATGAAAATTTGCAAACATCAGATGGAAAGTCAACATTTATGGACAGGCAATCCACTGATACTCTTTTAGAACTTTAGTTATTTAAAGAAATAATTAATATTCATTTTGTGAATCAACACATAACTGACAAAGAATGACTTGCCAATAAGCTTCTTCCTGCTTTGGCCACTAAGGTGTTAAAAAACTCTCTAGTATTTATAATGACGACTGCAAAGATTGTTACAAAGTGTTCAGATTTAAAAGGTCAACTTAAATCTTGAGTCAATATCAGGCTACTCAAGCTTGAGTTCACATTATACTGCTAAACACTGATATGAAATGATTAACCATAGGCAGATATTAACATAAAATAATAGAATGTTATTTCATCAATGATAAGTTATCCGAAAGGCTTCTGGAGCTGATCATTCGCTCTAGACCCATTATGTCTTTAGATAAAACACTTCTGGACAAAGCCAAATAATATACCATTATTTGCTTCATGAGGAGAAGAATGCAGGTTTGAAGTGACTGCAGCAGACAGGCACTGTCTGCAAGTCCTTGACTTTGGAATAATGATTGCAGCCGTCAACAATAATAGAATACTCCAATCCTTAAGGGACTGCGGTATGTCTCATCCACTAAGACCGTGTCTAGTATTTTGTGTCATGCAGAAGTTGTGTTTCACAAGAGGGACTAAAAAGTGTAAAGGTTCAATTACTTGGAAAAACCCAAAGTATAACACAATGCTCCACAGTAGCATATGTTGAACTGCCAACCAAGGAATAATAGAAAAGAAGCTTCCAAAGTTATCTGTGTAATCAGCGTTATGTCAATGAGGTCTCAGTGGTAACTTCAATGACATAGCCCAGTCAGACAGTAACATATAGTCAACTTGACACAAAATGGATGGTATTAGAAATGCTGAAGCCGTTGCCTCCATCCAAGTAACATACTCCAAAAGGAATAGACAGAATTAGAATTCCTCCACTGTGGAAATAGGCCCTTCAACCCAACAAGTCCACACTGACCCTCTGAAGAGTAACACACCCAAACCCATTCCTTACATTTACCCCTGACTAACACATCTAACCTACACATCTCTGAATACTGTAGGCAATTTAGCATAGCCAATTGACCTAATCTGCACATCTTAAGATTGTGGGAAGGAAATCCACACAGATAAAGGGAGGATGTGCAAACTCCACACAGACAGTCGCCCAAGGCTGGATTTGAACCCAGGTCCCTGGCATTGTGAGGCAACAGTGCTAACCACTGAGCACCATGCCACCCTTAACTGTGATTGTCAAGGACTTGCAGATAGTGCCAGTCTGCCGCAGTCACTTCAAACCTGCATCCTTCTCCGAATGAAGCAAATAATGGTATATTCTTTCGCTTTGTCCAGAAGCGTTTTATCTAAAGATATGAGCCAATGATCATCATGCTGACAGCATGTGCTATATGTCAAAATTAGTACTGGTGTAAGTGCAAATATCATTCTCTTATGAGTCTTACATGAGGTGCACTCAGAAAACTGGCACTGGGTGGTGCAGTCCACATAGGATAAGCTAACTGTTCACAATATGTCTAATATCCCATGCACTGACATTATCCATCTTAAATCACATGACTCCTTGTTTAAAACCCTTTGTATTATTGAAACAGATGAACCTTCCATCTTTAGACTACCAGCATGCATGGATTGACATATTCCGATGATCCATGATGGTAACCAGTTGTAACAGCTCCAAAGGATCATCATTAGTGAGTGGCATGAACGCAACAAAACATTCCTCAAACTAGTAGCTTCTTTCCGGTCATTCAGTGATCAGTGTAGAATCCCCCAGAATGTAACATTCAAAGGTAAGAAAGTCATAATTCTACAAGCTCTACAGCAAAAAGTGCTGGACTACAAGGCAACATGCATGTGGAAAAAATTAAGAGATTTAGAGCCTAAATCCATGTATTGGCCCAACAATAATAGGGACTATGAAAACTCACCAAATTGTCAAATGTGGAATGTGTTAATTCCATCGATCTCAAAATTGAGAAAACCTCATATTCCACACAAGATTCCTTCTAATACATGTTTCATGGTCGCAACTGATATTTTCTCTAACTATGGACACAATTTTGGTGACTGACTATTTTATCAAATTTTCTTTTGTGCAACAAACCAAAAATACCACCAACACATTAGTTGTTATCTGCCATATTCAGCATGTTTGGTGTACCTCAACAAATTGCATCTGACAACGGCTGCAGTACATTAGTGCACCCTTCCAATACATGGAAATCGGTTGTTCAACATTATTACCTATTCTCCGCACGAGCCTCAAACAACCTCATGAAATGTTCTGTTCTTACTGTAAAACCCATGTAAAATCTGCATCCTACTCCTCCAAGCAAAGGTTTATTCTCATCAACAGTTCTTGTGTGTGAGAGGTAGTGTGCACAAATCCTCTGTCCCACATTCTCACCACACAGTCCGTTGTGGGAAAGAAGGGAGAAATTGAGACAAGAGCAGGATCAATGAGTATGCAGCAGCTAAAACAACCTGAACCAGTACAAATAAAATGCCTTTGTGATTTTAATATGGGCATGTGGTTTTATGGAGTGATATTAGGTCGTTGTAATTAGTCTAGGTAATGTGATAAAGTAATGAGACATGGTCAAGTCTTGTGAAGAAATAGACAACAAATGTGGACGGTTTATCGTCAACCACTTGTCGCACAGGATGATGGCTCAGATACTGAAGATACCACGTCAGACAACCACACATTTACAACAAATGATGCACATTCATCTCTGATGATGAGTAGCCTACTGTAAAATCATGAAACATGTATTAGAATAAACCATCAGGAAGTAGGCATTGTATCCTCTTGAGGTAAGAGGTGCTACAGGATACATGACAGGCACAGGAAATAAATCAATTACAATTTGACTGATAAGTTGATTTCCAGTGGCTGGGAAGGAAGGAAGATAAAGAGAATGCTTATGACCATTCAAAACAGGAGAACCCATAGAGGGAAAAATTGAGCCCAACTCTACAAAAGACAGCCTTAAGTTGAGATTTTGAGAAGGAGTATCACTGTGCCAGGCCTGAGCAGCCATAGGACAGATGGGTAATATTACACACAAACATGAGTATTGTTTGGCTTATCTCACTGTGGTATTTTGTTAGTAAGTTGTTTTTAGTGCAGCAAAGCATTGTGATTGCTTCAATGAAAATTGACATCTTGGGGTTGTTACTCATGTGAAACCCACTTCCAGACAGATTAACAGTGCAAATATGTCTCAGTGTGATTTGGGCAAGTTGAGTGAGTGGACAAATGCATAACAGATGAAAAAATGTGAGGTTATCCACTTTGGGAGCAAAAACTGGAAATAGATTCTCTGAATGGTGACAGATTGGGAAAGGAGGAGGTGCAATAAGACCTGGGTGTCCTTCTACATCAGTCATTGAAAATAAGCATGAGGATGCAGCAGACAAAGAAAGCAAATGATATGTTGCTTTCATGGTGAGAGGATTTGAGTTTAGGAGCTGGGATTTCCTGTTGCTTTGGTTAGACGACACCAGGAGTACTGTTTGCCATTTTGGCCTCCTTATCTGTGGAAGGATGGTCTGGCCATGGAGGGAGTATAAACAAAATGTTTACCAGACTGATTCCTGGGATAGCAGGCCTGATGTATGAAGATAGACTGGATCAGATAGAACTACATTCACTGGCGTTTAGAAGAATAAGAAAGCATCTCAGAGAAACCTGCAAAATTCAAACAGGATTAGAGGAGGCAATGCAGGAATGATGTTCCTGATGAGGACGGAATTTAAATCCAGGGGTTGCAGTCTAAGGATATGGGGCCAGCCATTTAGGTCTGAAATGGAGAAACATTTTTTTCACCTAGAAAGCCGTGAGCCTGATGAATTCTCTGCCACAGAAAGTGGTTGAGGCCAAAACATAGATAGATACAGTGCTTAGGCTTAAAGGGATCAAAGGACATAGGGTGAAAGTAGGAACAGGGTACTGTGTTTGATGATCAGCCATGATCATACTGAATGGCAGAGCAGGCTGGAGGGCTGAATGGCCTGCTTCTGCTCCTATTTTCTATGCTTCAGTCTTGTTGTGCTATATGTTCGCTAACGCATCATCTGACCATATCGAGGACTTAATCTTGCATTGTTTCGCTAAGTGTCAGTTGCATGAATTTTTTGGGAGGGTTTTTCACTATGAAACCTCATGAGATCTCTTGCCATATCTAACAAAACTCATCTGATTAACTACCCACCCAGACTCTTGCCCTATCATACTATGTGCTGTTCCAACTCACCGGGGCTGGAATATCCCAAAATTAACCAGCCCTCCTGGTGCAGACTCCAGCTTTAAAAGGCCTTGTGCACCCCGTCAAGTGCTGTTAGTCGTCAGCTGTCCATGACAGATGGAGGAAATTTGGCACCTTGCTTGCAGATAGGGACTTGGTAGTCCTAACAGGACTAGGTGGCGCAGAGACAGAATGGCCTCTGCCCCCCAGACTGGCAGATGAGGCCATGATACCAGACTATATAAGCCTGGTCTAAGGTTGCCATCCAGACCAGTGCAGTCTCAGCCATCTCAGGCATCATGCACAGCAATGTAGGAGGGAGGTCAATGACCTTCTCCACTCTGCCAGTGCAAGTGTCACTAACTTCTTTCTGCTAGCTCACATTCACTTCATTTCTGCACCTGCACCCACCTCCTTTCAAGTCTCAAACATCTCACTCAACACTTACCTTTCTTTCATTCCAGGAGAAAAATAACCCACGCAAAAGCAGAAAGTGTCAGGGTGGATGGTGGGCTGCACAACGTTTGGCTCTTTATATGGTAAGTTTCCTGACTCTGACCAGTTCGAGTAGCTGACAGACCGTGTCCAAACCCCTGCAATGCAGAGGCTGTCCTTGACTTGCTTATTGTGCCACGGCTCCCAACCGAAGGCTCACCCCCTAAATTTGACCGAAGACCGTAGAAACCTTGACAAGCTTCTTGCCTTTGTGGCTGGGCTAAAGCGCAAAGCAGTAATCTGAACTTTGTATCTCTGACTGAGGGCGCAAAGCACAAAAAGGCAAGGCAGTACAATGCTGAGCATCCAGTTGGTTTAGGTGTGAGTGGTGTGGGGAAGCAAACAGCCTGGAGATGCAGCCTGGTCTAGTCCATGAGCTGGGTGTCTGGCCCTGAGCACGCAGTGTCCTTGCTACAGCATTTCAATAAGAGTTATCGATGCAGACCAAGGTGCAGCACTGAAGTGCAGAGGCATTCTCTATGTGGATCAAAAATATGCCAAGACAATTCTTAGAGGTTGGCACATGTGGGATACCAATGTTTGTGGAAGTGGTCTGTTTGTGCTCAGTGCCCATGGCATGTGCCCTGAGATGTTGATGCCTGGTGTCCAAAGTGGTGGCAACTTGAAGCAAGCAATGAGCTAAAGTCATTACGTTCCTGCTCTGACTTCCAAGTCGAGAATTCTCAGCTTCCAGTTTCTTTGCCATGTTTGGTAAGACAGGAAGCTGTATATTAAAGAGCTGAGATGTGCCATTGATACGGTGGTTAACAAGCAATAATCCCCTTAACAGGCAACCTATGGCTGACTATTGAGAAACTCACTTGGATGACCAGTTGGTGGATAAAAGATGTTGAAGTGGACCTCTCTGGACTTCTCACATGACACTGTCACAAATCTCGCCATTGCCCAGGTCATTCAGGTCCCTATAAGATTTTGACAATATATCTGTATGCATCTTTATGTAAGTTATTGGGAAAGGATTCCCATTCTTTAAAGGGATTCGTGGAGATGTTGACATATGGCACAAATTCCAGACCAGACAGGCCCTTATCTTTAAGACAGTGATATAACATCGTGACATGGGATTATCTGGTGTAAAGGTCCCTGCCTCAGCTTCGGTCACTCTGTCTGTGTAATGGAAATCAGGGTCATCAGTTGGTTATGTGCAACATCATTAAGTACAGATCCCAGACCAGGTGTGTAAGGCTGTAATATTGTAGATATGCATATTGCTAGTGTTGTTTATATATTTCAAGACATCTTTGTTAACAAAAACCTGATGTGGACTAACATATTGAAAACTACAAAGTGCATTATCAGGCAAACCACTGGAGAGAGAATCAGAGTCAAAGGTTTCAGGTCACTGACCTTTTGTTTGAGCATTTGTATGTCCCTCAGTGACTGAGATGGGGAAAAAACTGTTCAACTGATCATTTCAGACAGAAACGGTCTTGCCATCAGGACTCTCGGGCTGTGGCCATGAGTGGGGATTCCCACTCAGACTTCTTCTGCAGGTCTAGAATGCGGAGCAGCAAGGTTTCTTCCTTATCTCCTCCATATTTGAGATTGTAATCTCCCTTATTTCTGGTCTAGAGTCTTCTCTTGATGACATGTTTACTTTTGGTGTCAAGGCTGCTTAGCCTGACATACCTGTTGAAGCACAGTGAAGATGTAATGCTGGTGAGACCCAAGTCCCAACTTCAGGCTAGCCTTAGCAGTTGGATGGTATGGTCTTGGGTAATTGGCTCATTTCAGTGCTGAAAGTAGGTCCAAGGTTATTCCCACTTCATTGTTTCCAACTGCAAATGAGCTTTTAAAGACATGGCCTCCATATAAGACGTCAAAGAGTACCGAAGTTAGGAAAATCTTCTTGAGATGATGGGAATTAGGGAGCTAATGGTGAGTGGGATTGGTGAGTGTAGGTGGATAGACTAGAATTTTCTGCCATAAATGATTGATAAAGCAGAAACTACTTTTATTTTTAAACATCAGTTAAGTAGCTGCTCAAAAACATGATACAATGATATTAAGAGCTAGCAGTTCATTTGTTAAAAAAGAAAGAGGTAGATATGAGTTAAATGCTATGTCATTCTATGATTCTGTTCTATGAGTTATAACCTGCTGATTTATGATTATTAAAATGTAATGTTTGATACCTCAGCACAAGGTTTATATGCTTTCAGTGGTTTCAGTGTCAGAGTCAACTCCAAAAGACATCTGAGCTCATTGCATCTGTCTGGTCACATCCTGTATTTTATGCCACGATACAATAACATACAAAACTGCCCTTCTTGTTTTATATTACATGCTCAGTTTAATCGGAACAAAAACATTTGTTATTATTATTTATACACATGAAAGTGCTTATGGCTGTGACAAAAACCGGAATAAAAGGGTTTGTAGATCTTGGGAGGTATCAGAATCCACCAAGTGAAACTGATACTTCCAAATGTGAAAGTCTCTTGTCTAATGTCTGTGAAGGTTTCTAAATGAAGTATAATTGCTCGTTCAGCCTTGACAATAATTGGTATGAAATGGAAAATCAAACACTAAAGCCATTACAATTTGGTGACCTCGTTAAAATTGTTTCAAGGTATTCCATTGGCTGTAATGGCACTTTGAATATCTTGAGGTCATAAAAGGTACCTTTAAATGCAAGACTCACTTCTTTCTTTTTCTCCTTCTCCCTTCATCTCTCTGTTTTTCTTTCTCTTTCTTTCTTCCTCTCATTTCCTCTGTCCTTCTTTCTCTCCCCTCTCTTTCCCTTTCTCTCCACCGATAACACAATGATAAAAACGTTCAATTTCAGCTCATCAAAATTGCCATTTGAATGTGGCGCAGAGGCTAAGGATGTGGATTGAGAGGCACCTTCCCCCTACCCATTGGTTCTCATAGGTTTGAGAAATATGTGAAGACCAATTTAAGTTGGGATCTTCTCAAAATCCTGGTCCTCTGCTCCCAGCACATAGTGTGACATTTATGGGCACTTTTAGTTTGCAGGTATATTGTGATTAGAAAATAATCACATATCATTCAGTGATAACATTGAATATGAAGATGTTTAGAAAAAACATGAATGAATGGAGTAGAATCTAATGCTACTCTTTGGATCAGAAAGCAAAAGGATCAACAGAACTTTGTGTAAGAGGCACAAATGTTGAAGTTAGGTTGAGCTTCCTGAAGACAGATATTGGGAAGCCCTTTTGTAACTTATGCATGGTCATTAGGGGGTCAGCTTATCTGAACTAAACTTCCCTTTCCAATTAGGTTCACCGTGAGCGAACAATATGCACCGTCAATTCCTGATTGAATTTAAAAGGCATGCAGCAAGTCAGGGAGGTAACTTGCTGGAGCTGGTCTGAGTAACCACAACTTCATCTTCCTTGGGGACTGTTTATCTGTCAGGCTATGATTGGGATCAAATGGCAGTAGTCTAACTTGCATGAGAAACAGGATGACACAAAGATGGAGGTGGGAATGTAATGGCACATGTCAAAAACTTTGACCAAGGATGGAAGCCTGTCTGGCCAGGGTAGGCAGGCTGAAACAAGGAAGGCAGGCTGAACGGGGAAGGGATGGAGGCTGAAGTGGGGAAGGGAGGAGGGGGAAGGGAGATGGGAGGCAGGCTGAATGGGGAAGGGAGACAGGCTGAAACAGGGAAGGGAGCTGAATGGGGATGGGAAACGTTGAAAAAGGGATGGCATATTGGTTGAATGGGGAAATGAGGCAGGCTGAATGGGGAAGGAAGGCAGGCTGAAGAGGAAAAGGAGAGGGGGCAGATTTTTGACTTTAAGTGCCGATTTTGAGGGCTTGAATGATGCTCCCTACTTGCTCAATGTCTGCTGGGAGCCCTTTAAACTTGGCATCAGGACTTTGACCCCTTTAAGGTAATGGTGGGATGTCAACTTCCTCCTTGCCCCACTTCATGATTGGAGGAGCTCCCTATGGATGTATATGTAATAAGCTGACAACTGCATGATCATGCATCATCCCCTCTGAATCTTCTCGCCAGGTTATGTCTGATGGGCCTTTGCTGAGGCAGTCCCATTGAAGCGGGCTACTGTGCTCTCTCCTCCTTCCCCTCCCCCCACCATCTCTCTAAGACCAAGCAACGCAGCACAACGTGCCATTATTAAAGAATTAGGAAGAACAGATGAAATGCAACAATCATTTAGTTAGGTGAAAGGTAGCATCTCGAGGGAAGTACTTTTTAAAATAAATAGTTTTTGTTAATGGGATGTGGGCATTGAGGACTATTTATTTATTGCTCATCCCTAATTACCCAAAGCCAGGTTGGGGAGTCATCCACACGGATAAGGGCAGCAGATATTACCTGCAAGTTCCCACCAAGCCATTCACCATCATGACTTGGAAATATATTTGAGTGTGGTGCTGGAAAAGCACAGAAGGTCAGGCAGCATCTGAGGAGCAGGAAAATTGATGTTTCTGGCAAAAGCCCTTCATCAGGAATGAGGGATATACATTGCCATTCCTTCATTGTCACTGGGTCAAAATCCTGGAATCCCTTCCTAATGGCATAGTGGGTCGACCCACACCAGACAGACTGCAATGGTTCAAAAAGGCAGGTCATCAACACCTTCTCAAAGGCAACTAAGGACAGACAATAAATGCTGGCCCAGTCAGTGATGCCCACAACCCATGAGTAACAAACAAAATATATCCTCTCTGCTAGGTAATGGTGAGAATGTTTAACAAGGCCTAAAGCAACATCTCTATCTATTAAAAATGATACATCATTTGTGTTTCTTCAAAGAATTATAACTAGAAACTCAGTTTTAGTGAACCAAACATAAAGATCAAAAATCATTAGAGATAAAGTTGGATTTTAAGTATACTTAAAAATGCTGTTAAACAAAACCATCTTGATTATTGTAGCTTCAAAACCTATTTTATTTCTGCAGTCAGCTCCAACTTCCCATAAGAACATAGGTATTGTAAGAAATATACAGTCTTTACTGTATTCCCAGTACTGATAATGAAATAGGTACCTGTCAACCGGTACCATTATAGTCCCTTAGTCGTGCGAATTTGAATGGCAGGTCTTAATACATATACCGACAAACGCGAAAGAGGATGGATGAAGGGATGGGTAAACTGATATTCAGAAGAATAATGGATAGACAAGTGGAAAGATGAATGGATCAATTATTCGCTGCAGGGGAATCTGTATAACTAGTTTCCCATACAGTAAGCATACTGAGGAGGTGCCTTCCCTGCAAAGACTGGTGTCAACTCTGATTGATTTTTGTTTTTGATGAATGAGTTAAATCACTGTCTGGTGCATGTGAACAGTTCCATGAACTGCAGTGATTCTTAAAAAGAAAATGAAGAATGGTGTTGTCTCGCAGGTAAATGTAGACTTTATAAACCAATTGTCCCTATTTCAGCAGTGCTCTTTAAACACCAACAAAAGGTAAAGCTACTGAATGCTCTTACCTCAACCAAAATGCTTTCACCATTATAGATATCTAAATTACATTTTGGCGGTCTAAGCAAATGCTTATTAAGGTTCAAAATGTCTCTCCGTTATTAGATGGCTGGTTAAGGGTTTAGTGAGTTTTTTTGTATTAGAACTGAAGTCAGAAATTTAAAATAGAGTCATAGAGATGTACAGCACGGAAACAGACCCTTCAGTTCAACCCGTCCATGCCGACCAGATATCCCAACCCAATCTAGTCCCACCTGCCAGCACCCGACCCATATCCCTCCAAGCCCTTCCTATTCATATACCCATCCAGATGCCTCTTAAATGTTGCAATTGTACCAGCCTCCACCACATCCTCTGACAGCTCATTCCATACACGTACCACCCACTGTGTGAAAAAGTTGCCCCATAGGTCTCTTTTATGTCTTTCCACTGTCACCCTAAACCTTTGCTGTCTAGTTCTGGACTCCCTCAATTTATCCTATCCATGCCCTTCATGATTTTATAAACCTCTATAATGTTATCTCTCCACCTCCGATGCTCCAGGGAAAACAGCCCTAGCCTATTCAACCTCTCCCTATAGCTCAAACCCTCCTACCCTGGCAACATCCTTGTAAATCTTTTCTGAACCCTTTCAAGTTTCACAATATCCTTCTGATAGGAAGGAGACCAGAATTGCATGCAATATTCCAAAAGTGGCCTAACCAATGTCCTGTACAGCTGCAGCATGACCTCCCAGAAGCAAAGCAAAATATTGCAGAGGTTGGTAATTTGAAATAAAAACTGAAAATATGGGAGACACTCAGGCAACATCCTGAAAACATTTCAGGTTGACAAGCTCTTAGTAGAAAAAAAAAGGTAGCTTTTTTATTTTTCCAATTCCCCTCTCCAAAACTTTCTCACCACCAGAGTGTATTGAACATACAGTATAACACATGGCAGCAGTGGTGACCATTAGTCCATCACCTTTTAAGCATTAACCTATATAATAAAGATTATAAATTCTATCATCTGCTTTTGCATTTGTGCTCTTAAATATGGCGAACAGTGATGAACGAACAATGGCATTCATTTATTACACTTACAAATCACCAAAAACTTCAGTGGTCATTTGCATGGAAACTTGAAGTCATTAGATATTCATAACACTGCATCACACTCCAAAGCTGATTTGGGAACTGTATGAAAAGGGCAAGCAATGGGAGGTCTCAAATAGGCAAATTGTACAGAACCTTTATTAAGGCATTCAGACTCTGTGACAAAATGGACTAGAAAGAATATTTAATTCAATGATAATTCAAGTAGAGAATGCAAAATAAATATAGAGAATGAAAGATGGACTTAAAATAGAAAAGGTGAATGAAAGAAGCAGTGAAAACAAATTCCAATTTTTATTTTCAAAACATTCTTTCATGAGATGCTGGCATTATTTGCAAGACCAATATTTGTTATCTATCCCAATTTTTAAGTGATCCTTGAGCTGACTGGCTGACTATTGTTTTGCATAAGTCTGTTCAGAATCAATATATTATTTTGGGTCTGGAGTCACATATAGTCAGATGGAGTCACTCTCCTCTAAAAGGGAGGCACGGTGGCTCAGTGGTTAGCACTGCTGCCTCACAGCACCAGGGTCCCAGGTTTGATTCTGGCTTCGGGCGACTGACTGTGTGGAGTTTGCACATTCTTCCTGTGTCTGCGAGGGTTTCCTCTGGGTGCTCTGGTTTCCTCTCACAGTCCAAAGATGTGCAGGCCAGATGAATTGGCCATGCCAAATTGCCCATACTGTTACGTGCATTAGTCAGAGGGAAATGGGACTGGGTGGGTTACTCTTCAGAGTGTCGGTATGGACTTGTTGGGCCGTAGGGCATGTTTCCACACTGTAGGGAATCTAATCTAAAAACATCAACTTGCAGGTTGTTTCAGAGAACATGTCTGGAACACTTGTACCAACCAACCCCACCTCCCCATTGCTGAACAGTTCAACTCCTCCTCCCACACCACCAAAGACATGCAGGTCCTGGGCCTCCTCCATCGCAAAACCCTAATCACCTGATGCCTGGAGGAAGAACACCTCATCTTCCACCTAGGGACCCTGCAACCACACAGGATCAATGTGGATTTCACCAGTTTCCTCATTTCCCCTCCCCCCCCACCTTATCTCAGTCACAAGCCTCCAACTTGGTATTGCCCTCCTGACCTGTCCATCACCTTTCCCATCAATCTGCTCCACCCTCCTCTCCAACCTATCACCTTCATCTATCTATTGCATTCTCAGCGACCTTCTCCCCAGCCCATCCCCCTCCCATTTATCTCTAAGCTCCCTGGCCCATAAGCGTCACTCCTGATGAAGGGCTAATGCCTGAAACATCGATTCTCCTGTTCCTCAGATGCTGCCTGACCTGCTATGCTTTTCCAACACTACACTCCTGACTCTGATCTCCAGCATTTGCAGCCCTCATTTTCTCCTGGAGTCACATAGACTAGCTAAGCATAGCAGATTTCCCATCGACATTAACAAATCAGATGGATTTTTCTAACAATTGATATAATTTCATGGTCATCTCACTGAAACCTTTTTTTAATGTTCGTTTTATTCCCAATTTATTAACGTATTTAAAAATCAGAAGGAATGAGACTTCACATTTGTGAAAGTTAATATTCATGGAATTTGTTTGGCAGTAATTACAACTAACAACACCATTAAAAATTTGCTTGCAGTTGAATGGACAAGCCCTAATTTTTGTTTGCTTAGTGTGTATCTGTCATGTAAGTACAATAACCTCACAACTTTCTCCTGTTGTTCAATGGCAAGTCTCTCAAGGTTACTGGCATCGCACAACTTCTGAAGGAGCTGGGCACTTAAGAGAGCAACTTCCTGATTTCAACATTTAATTGTACATCTGTGTATACCAGAAGTTGCTGGAATTACTGATAGAACCATTACCATTATTACTGCAAAAGCTGGACCAATGAGTTTATGTTTTTTTTCCTGTATCTTTTATTCTTTCATGTCATGTAGGCAAAGCAAGCAGTTGTTGCCCTTGAACTGAATGATATGCTAAGCTATTTCAGAGTGTAGTTAAGAGTTAACCGCATTGGGGTGGGTCTGGAGTCACATGTCAGCCAGACCAGGTAAGGATGACAGCTACCTGCCTTAAGGGACATTAGCGAACTAGATGGACTTTTACAACAATCAACATAACTTTCACTGTCATTGTTATTGAGGCCCATTTTAGTTCGAGATTCATTAGTTGAATTAAAATTCTGCCACCTGTTTCAATGGATTTTGAACCCATGCCCCAGACTATTAGTTTGGGATGTTTAATTACTAGCTTAGTGACATTACCACTGTGCCACCCATCTCTCTGTACGTTTTAGTGCCCTAGATCAAACTGCGCACCATTAAACACAAAGAATAGAAGAGCAATTACATTTTTTGATTGTGGACTATTTTAAACTATTATCAAATCTGACAAGTTACCCTTAGAGTGCAGAGGTAACAGCCTTGTAGATATCCTACTGTTTTGTGTATACTGTATTGTTGATAATATTGTTTAAATGTCCTCACACAGCTGTAGTGAGTTGGCTTAGACAATGCAAAGGATTCTGTTTACTGTATTGTGTCAAATTATTTATGTTTGACCATTAATGAATGAAATTTGAAAGGGCACAGAAATGTGATAACTCAATAGTGAAATAAAAGTTCAATAGTTGTAAAATTATACTGAATCTGTACTTTGAAAGAACCTCACCAACACTGAATCCTACTTATAAAATGCCATTTCAATTCAAACTGATATACTGGGACAATGTGCTCTTCTTCTGGTTGTAGAATTAAGCCCCATTACAGATTTGAATTTTAATGAATGTTCAATCTAGACTGACATATCAGCTCAGTGCTGAGGATGTGCTATGTTGTCGAAGGCAGTATCTTTCACAAGATGTTAAATCTAATGGTGACATTTGAAGAAAAATGGGTGTTCCTCCTTCCTCAGGCAATGTGTGTGATATTAAATCAAGGTCTCATCTTCCTTCTTAGGTTACCAGAAATGATCCCATGTCGCTTTGTAACAGAAGAACAAGGGACTTCTCTCCAACATCCTGGCTAACAATTGTCTAGTTATTATTATATTGCTGTGTACAAATTGGCTGCAGCTAGAATGGGGGTTACATTTCAAAGACGGTTCAACAGCTATAAAGCACTTTGGGGCATCTTGGAGTTCTGATAAGCACTTTTTAAATGCAAGACCTTTTACCTTGCCACTCATTCATTTGTGTTTCTGGGACTTCATTGTATGTAAATTTGTTGCCATATTACTCTCGTTTTTTTTTCATTTTCATTTGTGGGATGTGGGTGTCTCTGGCTGGTCAGCATTTATTGCCCATCCCTAGTTACCCTTGAGAAGATGGTGGTGCCTTCTTGAACTGCTGCAGTCCACATGCTATAAGTTAACCCTTAGGGAGGGAAATCCAGGATTTTGATCCTGCAACAGTGAAGGAACAACACAAAGACAGGACAGGGGTGACAGAGAGGAACTTGTAGGTGATGGTGTTCCCAAATATCTGCCCTTGTCCTTCAAGATGGAAGTAGTCATAGATTTGAAAGCTGCTGTCTAAAATCTTCAGTGAATCTCTGCAGTGTATCTTGTAGATAATACACATTGCTGCTACTGAATATCGATAGTGGAGGGAGTTCATGTTTGTGGATGTGGTGCTAATCAAGCGAGCTGCTTTGTCCTGGATAGTGTCAAGCTTATTGTGTTGTTGAAGCTGCGGTCATCCAGGCAATTGGGGAGTATTCCATCACACTCCTGACTTTTGCCTAGGAGGAGGTCGACAGGCTTTGGCGAGCCAGAGAATGAGCTACATGTCCAGTATTCCTGGCCTCTAATCTGCTTTTGCAGCCATTCTGCTTATGTGGCAAGTCCATTGAGTTTCTGGTCAATGGTAATCCGAAGGATGTTGATAGAGGGGATTCAGTGATAGTAACACTATTGACAATAATATCAAGGGGTAGTGGTTACAGTCATAGAGATGTACAGCATGGAAATAGACCCTTCGGTCAAACCCATCCATGCCAACCAGTTATCCCAAACCAATTTAGTCCCACCTGCCAGCACCCAGCCCATATCCCTCCAAACCCTTCCTATTCATATCCCCATCCAAATGCCTTTTAAATGTTGCAATAGTACCAGCCTCCACCACTTCCTCTGGCAGCTCATTCCTTTTAAGCACCACCCTCTGCATGAAAAAGTTGCCCCTTAGGTCCCTTTTATATCTTTCTCCTCTCACCTTAAACCTCCAGCACTTTAGTTCTGGACTCCCCGACCCCAGGGAAAAGACTTTGCCTATTTGCCCTATCCATGCCCCTCATCATGTTCTAAACCTCTATAAGGTCACCCCTCAGCCTCCGACGCTCCAGGGAAAACAGCCCCAGCCTGTTCAGCCTCTCCCTATAGCTCAAATCCTCCAACCCTGGCAACATCCTTGTAAATCTTTTCTGAACCCTTTCAAGTTTCACAACATCTTTCCGATAGGAAGGAGACCAGAATTGCACACAATATTCCAACAGTGGCCTATAACCAACGTCCTATACAGCCGCATCATGACCTCCCAACTCCTGTACTCAATACTCTGACTGATAAAGGAAAGCATACCAAACGCCTTCTTCAATATCCTATCTACATGCAACTCCACTTTTAAGGAGCTATGAACCTGCACTCCAAGGTCTCTTACTCTTATTGGAGATTTGTGTGGTATAAATGCTGCTTGTTACTTGTCCGACTAAGCCTGGACACTATCTAGATCTTGTTGCACTTGAACACACATTATCTGAAGAGTCCTGAATGGTACTGAACATTGTGCAATCATTGACAAACATCCTCACTCCTGACTTTATGATTGAGGGAAAGTCATTGATGAAGTAGCTGAAGGTGATTGGGTCTAGAACACTACCTTGAGGAACTCCTGTAGAGATGACCTGGAGCTGTGAGAAAATAATTTAAAACTGTTTTGGGACATACTAAGAAAGATTGAAATACAAGAATATTCTTTTGTAGATTTGTAATTTAACGTATTATCTGTCCAATGTACAACTGATTTGTACAAAGCAGGAGAGGCTATGATTGAAACAGTACAGAATAAGCTGTCCTCAATTGGCATAGCAATCACAATAAATGATTTTACAGTACAGAAACTAATCTGGTGAAGGTCAAGAAATCATTCACTTGTCATTATTCTGTAATTGTAACTGGACAAACCTCTTTTGAGGTCTCCAGATGAAAATAGGAAAGAGCTCAGCTGCAATGTTTCTCTTAAGAATAATAAATTGTATTTACATAACATGCTTAAAGTGGTAAAACACATCCAGGCAATCCACAGAATGTTATGAAACTGAATCTTACATTAAGTTACATAAGAGTACGAAAACAAAAGCACATGTGAACAAAAGCTTCGTCAAAGAGGTAACATTAAAAACATAGACACTGTTGGAAAGGAGGTCTCAATGAAAATTGCAGGAGCTTGTGCCAGGAACAGTACTGGGTTAACCTAAAAAAAGGTCTGGACTTGATAAAAATAGAAGAAAGTGCGGACTGCAGATGCTGGAGACCAGAGTTGAAAAGTGTGGTGCTGGAAAAGCGCAGCAGGCCAGGCAGCATCCGAGGAGCTCCTCGGATGCTGCCTGGCTTGATAAAAATAGAACCAAGGGTGGAATGTTTGCTGAAAATGAGTTCATGGAGTGTTTCCCTCTATGGGCCATACCACCTTTTCTCATGCAAGTTTACATTGCTCAATTCAATAAACATGCACCTCGCCTCTTCAGTGTCACTCTTGCAATCTTGCTGGTGCCGAGACTTTCTGACAGTCACACACCAGTCGGATACAGCCAGCCTGGATTGAAGTATCTGCTAAGTTCAGTGCTGTATCTGTGGTTGGATAGAATGTGCAGCAACGCCTCAAGAAAGTAAATGACCATTTGTGTTTCACCACGGCAAGTGCCATCTTCTCTCTCACACTCACTCCATCTGCACCCACCTCCCACCAATCCTTATGGTCGACAACTTTCAACATTCTAGCATGTCTTCCCTCCATGGTGCTCATTCATCCCATAACCCTCAAAACTACTAACCCTTTCTGTCCTCTGTGCTGCCTATTCACTCACTTTGAACATCTCACCACCTTAGCCGGCCCTCTGGCTGACCGTAGTCCCTCTTGACTACTGCCAAACATGACTAGCTACTTGACTGTCTGTGCTAACAGTCAAGGCAAGGCTGTGATTGTATATTGTGGCACAAAGTGAATGAATGCAAAGATCTTGAGATGTGCCTGTTTTGATGATGAGATTGTACTTGCAGTGAGGATAGTGCTTTGCTGATTCCAACCTCCATGGTCAGAAGGTGTAGTGGTCATTTCCGATGGACTGTACCCTCAGGTGTTGGGGAATGCTGGCAAAAATGGAGGCAAGCTGCAGCCATTAGGTCCTCCTCAAACTTTCACACTGGTAATTGTCACCATCTATTTTATCTCCACTTTCTGGGAAAATAGCAAACTGCATGTAAACGAGGCAAGGATAGGTAATAATGAGATGTTGAAGTGTTCAAATAAGCCCCTCGCTGCTTACTAGGGAGATTCTTACCTAGCCAATGAAACCTTGGATGGAACATTGAATCTTTTCCTTGAAGTTGAGAGTGACATCTGCTCTACAATAATTTGTTCATTGAGGCTCAATTTGGGTTTAGATTAGATTAGATTAGATTACAGTGCGGAAACAGGCCCTTTCGGCCCAACAAGTCCACACCGACCCGCCAAAGCGAAACCCACCCATACCCCTACATTTACCCTTTACCTAACACTACGGGCAATTTAGCATGGCCAATTCACCTGACCCTGCACATCTTTGGATGGTGGGAGGAAACCGGAGCACCCGGAGGAAACCCACGCAGACATGGGGAGAACGTGCAAACTCCACACAGACAGTCACCTGAGGCGGGAATTGAACCCGGGTCTCTGACGCTGTGAGGCAGCAGTGCTAACCACTGTGCCACCGTGCCGCCCAGGCTCACTCAATTCCTGGCCTGACTACAGCTTTGGTCCAAACAAAGACAAAAGAACAGAGGTGAGAGTGATTATTATCAACGCAGCATCAAGGATCCCTAGCAAAATGGAAGTCAATGCAAGTCAGGGAAAAACTCTCTACTAGCCATATAAATACTTTGGCTATAAAGTCAGCAGTAAAGAATTCTTTGTGCATAACTCACCTCCTTACTCCCCAAAGTCTGTCCACCATCAACAAGGCATCAGGCAGAAGTATGATAGAACATTCTCGACTTGGGGAGGAACACAGCTTGAACAACAGTAGCTAAACTTCCTACCATTCTGGATGAAGCAGCTCACTCGATTGGCAGCCTATACATCACATTCAAAATTCGCTTCCTCCAGACATGTGTGGACCATCTGCAACATGCATTACAGCAACTTATCAAGGCTTCTCTGACAGTACATTGCAAACCTATTACACCAGTATCTGGAAAGACAATAGTGGCAGTTGAATGGGAACACCACCATTTACAAGTTCTCCTTTAAGCCATATACTATCCTAACTTGGAACTATATTATTGTTTCTTCACAGTGGCTTTGTTAAAATCCTGGAACTCCCTTTCTATCTACACTGTGCATGTACTCACTGCCCCATGGACTTAAGTGATTGAAGAGCATGACTCATTCACCCACCTTTTCAAAGGAACAAAATCTGAAGAAGGGTCACTGTGCCCCAATAGTTAATACTGCTTCCTGTCCATAGATGATGTCAGATCTGCTGAGTTATTGTAGCAATTTCTGACAGCATCTATAGATTTTTGACTTTTTGTTACCTTGGGATTAAGTGATGGATAATAATTACTGTCTCAGCCAGAGATACTTAGATTCTGTGAATGAATTAAAAAAAACTTCAGAAACGTTTCATTGGCTGTAAGTAACTTTGTGACTCTAAGATGATAATGGGGATGGATCAGAGATTGGCAGTTTCCATGATTCTTTTTTAGTTTCCAATGAAAAAGTGTGCATTTCTTTTGTCTGTGTGTACAGGGCCCTGTGCATTAATGTATGTAGCTCCCAATGCACATCACACTATGAGCTCAAATAATAATTTTAAATTGTTTCCAGTGTAAATGTTAGCTCAGTCTGGAATATTTAATAAATGATGTCCAAACCAAAATCACATCTAATGGTGAGACATTCTGTTCTGAAGCTTGCAATCATAGTTGAGCTCCATGGACATGCTCAAGAGCTGCCAATGGACATTGGGATGTGTTGCTTGATTCAGTACACTGGTTGTTGGAACATACAGCTCACATATCTAACATCACACCGGCACCACGAAGGAAACAAAATTATTTGTCATTAGTATCTCATCTTGTCTGAAAGTAACTTGGTAAAATCTCAGCTTATGTAATAAATATTATTTTTCACAATTTGGGGAATTTAACATATTTTTCAGGATAAAGTTTTGCATGATTGCATATTTTGTCATGATTGTGACTCTGTAGCTTTGTTCATGCAAATTCCTAGCAAACAACAATTAATTTAGAAGTTTCAGGCTGAAAATTACACAACACTTAGAATGATAATAATGCAGTTTAGCTGCTGTTAGAATTTACACTTAGCTTCCTTATTTAAAGAACCAAGGGATTAAATAAGAACTATTTTTCTGTGGTTCATTAAACTGAAGCATCCGTTTTCAAAGGTCTTCAATGTTGACAAGGTTAAATAGTTATAGGGCAAGATTATTTTAAGCCATTAAATGTCTTTTGTTGATATATATAGGAAACTGACAAGGTCTTGTCCTCTGGCTCTGAATGAAATACATGAAGATAGCCTGTTCCACCATTCAATAAGATCTAGTGGTACTCTCAACTCAAATTTGTCTGCTCACCATAACTCTTGATTCCCTTGTCTATCAAACATCCATTAACTCTGCCTTCAATAAATTCAATGGCCCAGGTTCTATCCCTTTCTCAGGAGGATACTCTCATACGCTAATGACATCCCGATGAAAAATATTCTCACCTCCATTTTAAGGGAGACCAAGTCTTTTTGAACTGTTTCTTCTACTTCTAGTTTCTTCCACAAAAGGAGGCACCTCCTGGTACTCACCCTATTGCTTTCCCTCACAATGTTGCAATAAGATAATTTCTCAGTCTTTTAACCTCCAATGTTTTATAGACCCAACCTAATCAACATTTCTTCTTTAAAAATGACCTTTATCCAAGAGTGCATGGGTGGATTGCAGCAATTATTTATTACTGTCTGGTGCAAAAGTAAAATTGGAAAGGTGGCCAAACCATGGCTTACCAAGGAAATTAGAGATAGCATTAGGTCCAGGGAAAAGGCATGCAAATTGGCCAAAGAGAATAACATACCTGAAGAGTGGGAGCAGTTTAGAATTTACTAAAGGAAAACATAGAAAATGCTTAAGAATGGGACAATGGAATACAAGAGTAACTTGTGGGGAACATAAAAACTGACTGAAAATGTTTCGATAGCTAATTGAAGAGAAAATGATGGGTGAACACAAACCTAGGCCCAATACAGGCAGAATTTATTATGGAGAACAAAGAAATGGCTGATCAACTAAGTACTACCTCTGTGTTCACAAAGGAGGACGCAAATACCATTCCAGAAATGTTGTGGAACACAGGCACAAGTGAGAGGGAGTAATTGGAGGAAATCAATATTTTAGGGAAATTGTACTGAGGAAATTGAAGGCTCATAAATTCTCTTGGCCTAATAATCTAGAGTATTAAAGGACATGGCCTTTGAAATAATGAATGGATTGGTGGTTGTGTTCCAAGATTCTACAGATTCTGGAACAATCCCCACAGATTGAAGCGTGACTCAGTTAATCCTTCTATTTAAAAAAGAAGATAGAGAAAAAAACTGAGAATTATTGACCAGTCAACTTAACGTTGGTTGCGAGGACATGCTCTGGTCAAGTATAAGAGATTCAAAAGCAGAGCACTTGGAACACTTTAGCATGTTTGGATAGGATCAGCATGGATTTATGAAACTGAAATTATGCTTGAGAAATCTACTGGACCTCTTTGAGGATGTAACCAACAAATGTTGATGGAGGAGAGTGAATGGATGTGGTTTATTTGGATTTCCAGAAGGCATTTGACAGTGTCACATAAGAGATTAACATGCAAAATTAAAGCACATGGGACATTCATGCGAGTGGGAGAGTCCAGAACCAGGGATAACAGTCCACTGTTATGGAGTAAACCATTTAGGGTTGAGATGAGGATATGGGGAGAAATTTCCTCACTCACGGAGTGCTGAGCTTGTGGAGTTCTCTGCCACAGAAAGAGACTAAAACATTGTGTGATTTCAAGGGGTCGGATATAGCACTTGGGGCTAGAGGGATCAAAGGAAAAAGCGGGAACAGGCTTTTGAGTCGGATGATTAGCTATATCATAATAAATAGCGGAGCAGGCTTGATGGGCTGAATAACTTACTCCTACTCCTATTATGTCTGTTTCTATGTATAACTTGAATGAACCTTTTCTGAACTCTCTCCAATGCAATTAATCCGTGTTTTTTTCCCCCCAAATAAGGAGACAAAAACTGTAAACAGCATTCCAGATGTGATCTCACTGAGGCTCTGTACAGCTGTAGTAAAATATTTTTTCTATTTCCCTTTCCCCTGGAATACATGCCAACATCTCGTTTGCTTTCCTGATTGCTTGCTATACCTGCATACTAACCTTTTGTGCTTCATGTATCAGGACATCCAGATCCCTATGTACCACTGAGCTCGGCAAATTCTCCATTTAATTGGTGTTGCTGTCTTTCTATTCTTCTTGCCAAAGTGGACAAGATCATATTTTTCCATGTTAAGCTCCAGACATAACAAGAAAACTATCCAAGGAAAACAATGAAGCTAAGAGTAAGAAATGTTCAATCTATATCACCAGCCAATTCATTCAGGTGATAATCTATGCAGGACATCTGAAGAAGCTTAATTAGCCCTTACTAAATTTCCAGATGGTTTTGGAAAGTCTTTTGATATCTCTGATGTGGCTACTTGTCTGCTGTACTTTTGATTACTTTTATTCATGCAGAAACACTTTTCAGCTGAAGTAATCACAAGCAAACAGCAGAAAGAGCATGTATCCAGGAGATGTATGATATTCCAGTGAGTTCTGATTTTGACTGAGCCACAATGGATGTGCTCCAAAGCAGGATCAGAAAATATTTCTTATATTTTAAAATCTAGAAGTCTGTTGAGCAAGATTGTCAGTTCAGTGTCATTTGGCTTGTGGACTGCTCCAAGCATGGTCCAATTTTTTTGATTCACTTAGGAGCATCACAATTAATGCATGCTTTATTCTTATAAGCTCGCAGTAAAGATTTAAAGCCAGGTCACAGAGGTAAAAGGATTATTCAAGCTTATTGTCCCCATTCCGATTTTTTAGGATATTATAATACTGGCATGGAATTACATACAACAGAGAAAATAATTAAGAATTTGGGGTGTTGAGTTCGGCATACCCATTTTATGGCCCAATATTTCCATTCATTACATCCATTTGGGAACACTAAATTGGAAAGTGTATTCCTATAACTAAATAATAATGCAGGTAAAAAGGGTCAGATATACAGTGAAAGTGACAACATGCTGTTAAATTTGTAGCATGAAGGCTTTGTACAGCCTCTAAGAAAAAATTGATTAGATTATGCCTTTAGTTAAAAGTGCAACTTGTTGATATGGATACAAAATGTTGAATTTTAATTCACAAGTGGGTGATTTAGGCCCACACAAATATTAACAGTTTAAACACATCTAGATTTAAGACAGGTTGGCAATTTGAATTCTTAATGAGGCTGAAAATCTCTGATTTGACTTTCCTTGCATATTTAACAGTGGATGCCTGGGTTACTGGCAATTGAAGAGAGTTTCAGGAGAAAGTTAAATGATTGTGCAGCACTGCTTTGAGCTTGGATGAGAGGGAGTGCTCCTGTATTGCCCTCCACTTTCCCTCCACACTCACTCAACTTTTCAACATGAACAGAAGCAAACCCTTCCCCATCAAATAAATATCACGATGCTATGGCTCAATTAGTGCACAAAATTAATTGTGGCATGTAAATTATTTAATCATCGTGGCTTTATACTAGTTCCTCATTTGCTCTGACAAAGATTGACATCTCCTACCCTAGCTCTCATGAGTTTGAGCTACAAGCCCCCAGTCCCTGTGTTCTTACAACTATCAACACCATGGCCATTCTCCAGTCTCCTTACCCCACTTTCACAACTCTGGGGTTAGGTTGATTTAATAACATTAAAATGGGATTGAAATAACTCTACAAAGGCTGGTATCCCAATACCAAGTCACCTTTTATTTACACATGCATTGTACATGACACTGATCCAAGTAGCACAGTGCTGGCTCATAGAGTGAGCAGTACCTCTGACACTCCTGTTTATAATGTCAGCCAGGGTTCCTTGATGAACCAAGTTAACAGCCCTAGTCTGGGAACTCATATTCTATGAGATCCACCTGACTGACATCATTCCAATTACTACAGGGATCACATGGGAAAGGGTTTGGGAAGCAATGCTTTAGCCTATGGATCTGATCAGTAGTTTTAAATATTGCTCTGCAACTTAAAGCAGGGTCAGCAATGGAAGACATTAGTGAAGCACTCCTGGTTATACATGTGCTATAAATAACTATGGCTTGTACATTTCAAAGCATTAGCATTTATGAAAACAATTCTCTGCATCTGTATAGTATGGAGGCATAGTCTAGGAAGGACCATATGCATCTCTCTACATTTGGTTGTGTTCAGCTTGAGGGTAACCACTTCACAGGCATGGGATAGGGCAAGGGGGCGACCCTCCATAAAGTATTGCAGCAGGACAGGAATTAAACCTGCACTGTTAGCATCATTCAGCACCATGTTCCACTCACTTAGCTAACTTCCACCCTCCCTCCACCATCTATTACTGTGCATGCACATAGACCCTTGGTTAGCTGTGATCCAATTTACAGCACACTCAATTCTGAGTGAGAAGATTGTGGCTCTTCACTGTACATTGTAGAAATGTGAGCACACAGTTTATGTGGACACTCCAGGACAGTTACAAAGGAGTCCTGCAAAATTGGGAGCACCACCTTTCAGGTGAAAAATTGAACAAAGTTCCATTATTAGGAGCAAGAAGCGAGTTCTTAAAAATAAAATAAGTTAACAAATCAGTTTCTCTGGTTTGTTCAAGAAGATATGACAGTGCAATGTTGATAGTTAAGCAGTTGATTTCAGGCTTCTTGGCTTTGCAGTTAATTGAAGTCCTTTTGTCTTCGTTCCTTTGATGGTTGACTGGCAACACTCAACATAAGAGATCCTTCTGTTGTCCTGTTTTCTTAGTTTATGAGCAAGTTAGCTTCTAGCACTGAGAGTGAGAGAATCCTCTTACCTGCAATGTCAGGGTGACTCGTGGGTGGTTATTTTACTGCAAACTTCACAGCACACCAGCACAGGTTAATATATTCAAACTTCAATTCATTAGCACACCTTCATCAACTAGCTCACATAGACCAGGTGCGCAGTCAGTTTTTGGCACCCTTTTTTGCATATTTCTGAAAAGTCAAACACAGAAATTATCTGGCTTTCTGCTAAGAGAGGGGATACAGTCAGTTCCTTTGTTATCTCTTCCTGGTATATCTTTCTCCCTCAGCTTGAAGTTTTCCTGACACTGTACAGGTGCAACATTCCACACAAACCAAATAGGGCTTTGCCAGAAAGCACTGAATTTACACCTGCAGTTATTCTTTTTTGTCTGTTGTAGCATTCTTAAAAAAGAATATGTCTTGGAATTAAAAGTTAAAACCTTTCTTCATACTCTGGGCTCTGATCCATTGTCATGACAGTAACCATAATGTTCTATTTGCAGGGAACTCATGAGGAATCTTGATGATATGAGTAGCACTATATTTTTTTTTAGCTGCCACACCAAATCATAACTTTAGCAATGAGAATACATTGAGAATGTGACATTCATTTCATATAATGTGAATATTGTTTGCATTAAATGAATTCAAATGAAATTTGAAATTCCATAGTGTTGAACAATTGAATTATTCTTGCTGGAACATCGAGATTTCAGATTAAGGAAATTAATTGGAGAACTTCCATCTCAGACTTGGAGCAGTAATTCAATATTTGTTAAAGTGCTTCAGGTTATTTAAAAAAAAGGTTACAACAGTCAAATAATATTTAATTCCAGAGACATTCTTTAATTTAGCTTTTTAATTTATATAATCATAGAATCATAAAACCATACAGCATAGAAGGAGACAGTTGATCTAAATAATTACAGACTATTATTGTAACTGGACATGTTTCACAATGTGTGGGCTCCATTTTGGTTGAAATAAATTGAAGGAGATTGTATCAATACAGTCTGACAGAATCGTATTAAAGGGTGAACCTAAGTAAAGTTCACTTACTTCTTGGCACTGGGCTGTTCTGGTAGACTAAAATAATTGGCGCTGGTATTGGTAGGATGACTTTCCTTGCATGTGAAAAATTGCTTATGAGACTTGCTTTATAAAATCATTTTTGGGATATATATGACTAAAAATGGTGGGGTAAGATGTCACCGCTTGCCTGCTTTCTGATCCCCTAGGCTTTTAAGTGACTGCTGATTTGACCTCAAACTTATCTTTCAAGTGATCCTCCATGTGATGATTTTGCCAGCTATTGTTCAATAATTTTAACTTTTCCAACCCACTATTATATATGTTGTGTTGCCAGAAAATATAATTGTACACACATCAAGATTGCCTTATTGGATCTAATGATTACATGACTCTTAAATCTCGCTTCATCTTGCCTAACATTGAAACTGTCATGTTTGTACCTGCTGCAAGTATGTACAACATTGTGTTGGACACAACATATAAAAACATTTACTACCTTTAATTCCACTATATATAAAAAACTCTTTGTATAAGAGAAAATACAGCACATGATTTCACAGATCTGGTTTCCCACCTCAAATCATTTTAATAGATGTGCAGTAGTGATTCATTAAAAAAAATCTGAATATGTAGCATCTTGTCTAGAGCTTTTAAGATGGAATTTAAGAAAACAGGACATTTATGTTGTTTAACCCATAAATTATCTACAATGAAACTTTACAACAGAGGGGCAAAGGTCAATTGGCTTCCACATTGAAAAGTACTGGTAGTCCAGTTTAATATTTTTCTGAGAAACCTCATATTTAATTAGTTAACAATTTGGAGAGATTCAGCTTCATTCTTTACGTGGTTGTTGGCCACGCAACATATGTTTAACAAGGTTTTTTTTAAATTGTGTTCAAATTAGTGTTAATTTATTACTGGGGTATGAATTGAACTAGTGTTTTTAGTACTGTATAGTGCACGAGATTGGAAAAATTTGTTTGAAGAAATGATCCTTTAAAAGTTGCTTTAAAATTGTGAAGTATTTTGTAATTTGAGTTTAACTCAATGTAATATTATTTTAAATAAATACACAGCAGTCTTGCTCGGTTGAATTCTTTTTGCCAGGAATTTCATGTGTTGTTAATTCGTTACAGGAACAGGTGTGGGGCTAAGAATTCTGTTACAAGCAATCCACCTCCTGAATTCCCATAACTGCCCACTATCCACAGAATAAGTCAGAAGCTGATGGAATACATTTGCCTCGATGAATGCAATCCCAACAATACTCAAGATGCTTGACATCATCCAGGACAATACAGTGGACTTGATTGACACCCCGTACACAAGCTTCTTTGGCACCTTATCCACCACCTTAAACATTTATTCCCTTCACTACTGAAGCACAGTGGCAGCAGTGTATACCGTTTATAGGACGTACCTCAGCAACTCACCACAGCTCCATGACAGTACCTTCCAAACTGATTAGGCCTACCATCTGGAAGGACAAGAGCTGCAGAGGCACATGGAGATCACTTACAAGTTTCTCTTTCTAGTCATACACCATCCTGATTTGGAACTATATCCCTCTTCCTTCAGAGCTGCTGAGTCAAGACTCTGCAACTGAGAATTGGCTGCCATGTTACATCAAGTTGGTTGCAAGTGATTTTGGGTAATTCTTTAAGTGCAGTCTTTTTCCTTAAAATTCTCCATTTCCCTGATTTGAAATTTTGACCTTCCTTCCTCCAATGATCTTATTGTTGGCTGATTTATCTTCAGGCAAATAGATCTCACTTTCAGGATTTCTCATCTTAATCCCTTCTATTTCCCCTTTTTCCCTTAAACCATTCGCTTTGATCAATCATTAGCATCTCTGTTTTTGGCTAAATGTTCATTTTCTGATGCACAAGATTATTGCATTTTACCATGTTAAATGTACTACTTACAGACTCAAAATAATTTTAGGCATTTCTTTGTTTAAGGAGCAATCAAGTTCAGTGTCAGGAAAAGACTCTAAAGTGTTACTATTGGTTTCACAGTTTCAACCAAGAATAACACAGCAGATCACTTGTGACTCGTGACTTTTTATTTCTCAGCACACATTGAAATGCTGCAACATATTCCCAGATGCACTGAAAGCATTGGCTGAAACCAATGTGGCACTAAAGCATAATTAGCTCTTCTATTCATAAAATTGATGTATAAGGGGAATTGGTTTTTGTGGTTTAAAAACTCACTGTAATCACAGTGATATAAGTTAATTACATTTGTTAGGTAACAGATGGTAATGAGCAGTTTGCGTTAGACACAGCATGAGCAGCCTGAGGCAGAGGATTGACAGAATATGTTTCCTTTACTACAAAGAGCTGGAGAAAATGATCCAATATTTATTTAAACATCCAGTTACGAGAAACAAATGTGCATACCATGCCTGTTATCTTGATTATGATAATGATATTTTGGATTATTTCTGAATTTGGGGTTCAAGAACCTGGTTAGAAGAGTCTGGAAAATGGCGACCCCCATGATGAAAGCCATAGAACATAGAACAATACAGCGCAGTACAGGCCCTTCAGCCCTCGATGTTGCGCCAGCCTGTGAAACCAATCGGAAGCTAACCTACACTATTCCATTATCATCCATGTGTTTATCCAATGACCATTTAAATGCCTTTAAAGTTGACAAGTTGACTACTGTCAGGGATGACAGTGGAGGAACAATGGCAGATATTTCGGTATATAATGCAGAAGTTGCAGGATCAGTTCATTCCAAAAAGGAAGAAAGATCCTAAGAGGAGGCATGGGTGGCCGTGGCTGTCGAGGGAAGTTAAGAAACATATAAAGTTAAAAGAGAAAAAGTATAACATAGCAAAGATAAGTGGGAAAACGGAGGACTGGGAAGCTTTTAAAGAACAACAGAGGATTACTAAGAAGGAAATACGGAGAGAAAGAATGAGGTACGAAGGTAAACTGGCTAATAATATAAAGGAGGATAGTAAATATTTTGTGAAAGGTATGTGAAAGGCAAAAAAATGGTTAAAACTAAAATTGGGCCCTTGAAGACAGAAAATGGGGAATATATTATGGGGAACAAAGAAATGGCAGAAGAGTTGAATTGGTACTTCAGATCTGTGTTCACTCGGGAAGACACAAGCAATCTCCCTGAGGTAACAGTGGCTGAAAGACCTGAACTTAAGGGAATTTATATTTGCCAGGAATTAGTGTTGGAGAGACTGTTAGGCTTGAAGGTTGATAAGTCCCCGGGGCCTGATGGTCTACATCCCAGGGTACTGAAGAAGGTGGCTCGAGAAATCGTGGATGCGTTGGTGATTAT
>NC_057740.1:29070492-29127065 GCF_004010195.1 Chiloscyllium plagiosum | reverse complement strand
CTGATGGGTGAGTGCTGAACCAGAGGACACAGCTTAAAAATACGGGGTAGACCATTTAGGACAGAGATGAGGAGAAACTTCTTCACCCAGAGAGTGATGGCTGTGTGGAATGCTCTGCCCCAGAGGGCAGTGGAGGCCCAGTCTCTGGATTCATTTAAGAAAGAGTTGGATAGAGCTCTCAAGGATAGTGGAATCAAGGGTTTTGGAGACAAGGGAGGAACAGGATACTGATTAATGATGATCAGCCATGATCATATTGAATGGTGGTGCAGGCTCGAAGGGCAGAATGGCCTACTCCTGCACCTATTGTCTATTGTCTATTGTTGCAGGCAGGGCCTTCAATGCCCCTACTACTCTCTGAGTAAAGAAGCTACCTCTGACATCTGTCCTATATCTATCACCTTTCAATTTAAATCTGTCCCCTCATGCTAGCCATCACCATCCGAGGAAAAAGGCTCTCACTGTCCACCCTATCTAATCGTCTGATCATTTTGTATGCCTCTATTACGTCACCTCTCAACCTTCTTCTCTGTAATGAAAACAGCCTCAAGTCCCTCAGTCTTTCCTCATGAGATCTTCCCTCCATACCAGGCAACATCCAAATAAATCTCCTCTAAACCCTTTCCAATGCTTCTACATCTTTCCTATAATGTGGCAACCAGAACTATACACAATATTCCAAATGTGGCCGCATCAGAGTTTTGTACAACTGCAGCATTACCTCACGGCTCCGAAACTTAATCCCTTTGCCAATAAAAGCTAACACACTGTATGCTTTCTTAACAACCCTATCAACCTGGGTGGTAACTTTCAGGGATCTATGCACATGGACACCAAGATCTCTCTACTCACCCACACTACCAAGAATCTTCCCATTAGCCCAGTACTCCGTATTCCTGTCGCTGCTTCCAAAGTGAATCACCATACACTTTTCCACATTAAACTCCATTTGCCACCTCTCAGCCCAGCTCTGCAACTTACCTATGTCCCTCTATAATCTGCAACATCCTTCTGCACTGTCCACAACTCCACTGACCTTAGTTTCATCCGCAAATTTACTAATCCATCCTTCTAGCCCTCATCCAGGTGGTTTATCAAAATGACAAACAGCAGTGGCCCAAAACAGATCCTTGCGCTTCATCACTAGTAACTGAACTCCAGAATGAACCATCAATCACCACCCTCTCTCTTCTTACAGCTAGCCAATTTGTGATCCAAACCACTAAATCACCTTCAATCCCATGCCTCAGTATTTTATGCAATAGCCTACTGTGGGGAATCTTATCAAATGCTTTACTAAAATCCATATACAGCATATCAGTCGCTTAGCCCTCATCCACCTGTTTGATTACCTTCTCAAAGAACTCAATAAGGTTTGTGAGGCATGACCCTCCCTTCACAAAACCAAATTGGCTATACCTAATCAAATTATTCCTTTCTCTATGATTATAAATCCTGTCTCTTATAATCCTTTCCAACACCGTACTCACAACCAAAGTAAGGCTCACAGGTCTATAATTACCAGGGTTGTTTCTACCCATCTCTTGAACAAGGGGACAACATTTACTGTCCTCCAGTTTTCAGGCACTATTCCTGTAGAAAATGACGACATAAAGATCAAAGCCAAAGGCTCTGCAATCTCCTCCCTGGCTTCCCAGAGAATCCTAGGATAAATCCTAGCCAGCCCAGCGGACTTATCTATTTTTACACTTTCCAGAATTGCTAACATCTCCTCCTTATGAACCTCAATCCCAAATAGCCTAATAGTCTGTATCTCAGTACTCTCCTCGACAATATTGTCTTTTTCCTGTGTGAATACTGATGAAAAACATTCATTTAGCGCCTCTCCTATCTCCTCAGACTCCATGCACAGCTTTACACTACTGTACTTGACTGGCCTTAATCTTATTCTAGTAGTTCTTTTACTTCTGAAATACTTATAGAAAACTTGAGGGTTTTCCTTATTTTTACCTGCCAAAGACTTCTGATGTCCTCTCCTGGCTCTTAGCTTTCTCTTTAGATCCTTTAGCTAACTTGTAACTCTCAAGCGACCTAACTGAGCCTTCACTTCTCATCCTAACATAAGCCTCTTTCTTCCTCTTGACAGGAGATTCAGCTTCTTTAGTTAACAGCAGCTCCTGCACTTGATCACTTCCTCCCTGCCTGACAGGTACATATTTATCAAGGACACGCAGTAGCTGTTCCTTGAACAAGCTCCACATTTCAGTTGTGCCCAGATGTTAATGCTACCTTTGAATAACAACAGGAAACAAATAAATGTGCAGGAAATAATAATAGTCTTAATTTTCTTAAAGAAGAAATAGCACTGAGAAAGAGACAGAGAACCTGGAAGATTGCTCTGATCATGTAATGATGGTTGATGAAGATACAATGCAGCTGCCTTAATAAATTGGAGAGATCTTTATTAGTCGCTTCCAGGGTGAGACACAGGAGGTGCAAGAAACTGCAAAACAAAGTCTCCAAATGAGATAGAGGCCTTGCAGACTCCTGTGATGACAATTCAACCGATATTATCTGATCTTAAACTCCAGCTCTATACAAGACTTGGAAACAACATTAATGTTGATGCCAATGACAACTGAGCTATTTATTCTTACCAGTCAGATTTCACCCAATTAAATAATTTAATTTCCTAAGTTGGACATCTATTGCAAATTCTGGTAGGAAACAGTGATTTCTGTTTTTTTTAAAACGTCATTGTTTTGTTCGTGATTACAGAACTGAATTTTTAAGATTATTGTCTTACGGCTCCACTTATTTGATTAAGACATTTCATTTATGCGACGAGCTCAATGAAAACTTGTCAAATCAGTTAGTCACTTGGAACACATAATTGGTGTTACATGGAAAGCAAATGTGAGGTAGAATTACTGTCTTACAGTGCTGTTCTCTCCCAGAATGTATTACTTCGAGGTGCTGGTGTTGGACTGGAGTGGACAAAGTTAAAAATCACACAACACCAGGTTATAGTCCAACAGGTTTATTTGGAAGCTCTAGTTTTTAAAGTGCTGCTCCTTCATCAGGTGGTTGTGGCTATAACTTCATGTTGTGTGATTTTTAACATACTCCAACAGGTTTATTTGGAAGCATTAGCTTTCAGAGCACTGCTCCTGAAGGAGCACTGCTCTGAAAGCTAGTGCTTCCAAATAAACCTGTTGCACTATAACCTGGTGTTGTGTGATTTTTAACTAAGTATGTATTACAAGTGACTGAGCAAGCTATTCACTTGGAACCCATTGTGAGTTAGGCATCCTTGATAATAGGAACATATCATTAATATGGGTTTTTTTTCTGTCATTGACTTTTTTTGAAATCTGAAATCCAGTACAAAATGCATTTGTATGAAATGAATCAGAGAGAAACCAGTGCTGGTCTGTGCATCATGACATGACTGCAGAACTTCACATAATGCAATGGAGCATGGTAGCATTGTTGCCGATCCCACGATTCAGGCAGACTGCTCCTCTTGAAGTATATCACTTCAATTGAAATTGCACAAAGAGATTGCTGTGAGAGAGATCTCTAAAAGCTCAACATCATGGTGAACAGAGGGTCTATTGGATCTATGCAATACTGGGCAGTGCAGGAATTAGTGATGTAAGTTGGCAACATGTGAGATGCCGTGGTGCCATAGAGAGGCAATTGGGAATCACTCTCAGAAGGGAGTGGAAACAGCTGATCAAGAGAGTCAACGACTCCCAGAGTTTGAACCCAAAGACACATAAACAGTGTGTCAAGAAGTCAAATGCCACAAAATGTGCTGCAGCTCACAATACTCAAGACTCCTATAATATTTCACCTAAGAACTCCAGTCAGGCGACTGACTGTGTGGAGTTTGCACATTCTCCCCCTGTCTGTGTGGGTTTCCTCCGGGTGCTCCGGTTTCCTCCCACAGTCCAAAGATGTGCAGGTCAGGTGAATTGACCATGCTAAATTGTCCGTAGTGTTAGGTAAGGGGTAAATGTCGGGGTAGGGGTGGGTTGTGCTTCGGCGGGTCGGTGTGGTCTTGTTGGGCCGAAGAGCCTGTTTCCACACTGTAAAGTAATCTAATCTAAACGGGCAGGAACATCAAAGGATATTGATAAAAATGTTGTCCTGTGTTGAGTAATCAAATGTAAGTTCATAAGAAACAAACAAAAACAGAAATCCTTGCAGACGGGTCTGGCAGCATCTAAAAAGAGAAAATAGAATTAATGTTTCAAGTCCAGGGATCCTCCTTAAGATCTTAGATTAATAAGGAGTGTGAGCAGGAATATGGCATTTGGGCTATTGAACCTGCTTCGGAATTCAATAAAATCCTTGCTGATCTGAGTATGATCTTAACTCCAGTTTTCTGGCTGTTTCTTGTAGCCTTTGATTGCCATAATTATAGATCAAAAATCTGCCTAACTCAGTTTTGAATGTATGAAATGACCAACTATTTACTGTTTTGTGCAGAAAGAATTCCAATGACTATTGAGAGAAGAAATTCCTCCTTTGTCTGAACTGAGAGACATTTTATTTTTAAACGGTGTTTCCTATTTCCATATAGTTCCTATTCTCTTGGAGTCCATAGTTATGCCCCCTCAGGGTCTTATGTTTCAATAAGATCTCATTCCTTTAAATTCCAATGAGTATATGCCCAAACTGCTCATCTTTTCCTCATAAGACAACCCTGCCAGGAATCAGCCTAATGAACCACCTTTGAACTACCTACAATGCAAGTTTATCCGTCCTTATGTAAGGAGACTAAAGCTGTACACAGTGGCATGGTCTCACCAAAGCAGCAAGACTTTCCCACTTTTATACACTATTTTCCTCGACAAGCAATCAGTTGTCATTCAGAAATATGAACAAGAAAGAAAAAGAACTCGCATTTATGTAGTGTCTTTCACAACCTGAGGATATCTTAAAACATTTTCCAAGAACTGAAGTACTTTTTAAAAGTGTAATCACCAGTATTGTGCAGAAGAAATGGCAGCCAATTTGCATATAACTTTGTCAAAGAAAGATCAATGTGATTAAATAGTGATATTGTTTGAGCAATAAATATTGTCCAGGATCCTGGGTGACCTCCCATACTCTTCCTGGGACCTTTAAACATGAGAAAGCAGAAAGGATCTGAATGTCAATGCCTCAGAATCAATTATCTTGAATCTTTGCATCTTGGACCCAACATTTCAAGGCTTTGGTCAGATTGTTTGCAAACCTACTTTAACATAGGATAAGAGATAAAATTAACTTTAAAATGTTTAAGAAGGCAAATTTACATTTTTCCAATTCTATTTATTTCAATGATCCTCCAATTACAAGAACCCTTTCATTTTATTTCAAGCCATTTTAAATGGATGAGCTTCGAGGGATTTAATTGAAACTTACAGAATACTGAATGGTCTGGACAGAGTAAGTGTTGGGAAGATGTTTCCATTGGTAGGAGAGACTAGCACCCCAGGGCACAGCCTTAGAGTAAAGGGAAGACCATTTATAATGGCGATAAGGAGAAACTTCTTTACCAAGAGAGTGGTGAATCTATGGAATTCACTGCTACAGAAGGCTGTGGAGGCCAGATCATTGATTATATTTAAGATGGAGACAGATAGGTTCTTGATTGTAAAGGAGATCAAAGGTTATGGGGATAAATTGGGAGAATGGTGTTGAGAAAGATATCAGCCATCACTGAATGGCAGAGCAGACTCAATGGGCTGAATGGCCTAATTTCTGCTCCTATATCTTATGATCTTATAGTCTTATAGTCTTATATCTTGCAGATTTATGAGGGAAAGGTGGAGGAATAACAACATTGAGGTATTGTTTTAATGTATTCACTTCATCCTGCAATGCTGTGAGTGACCAACATTCAACATTTAACTCCCTTAAGTATGAAAATTCAAAATTGACAAATGGGAGAAGATTAGCTGATTCATCCAGGCTGTATCACTCACCATGATTGATGGAGCATCATCCCTATAGGTACTTTCCATCCCCACAACATTGTAATCTTCTGGGAGAGGCACAAAAACACAAAGAAAATCAACTCTGATAAATGGAAAACATATTGGAAAATCCTTCTCTGACTCCCTTAGGCAATGAAAACTAGGAACTCCTATGGATTAAATATTAACTTCTATGGAGATAAGTGGAATCTGAACCCCTGCATTACCTGAGAAAGTATTCTGGAGGCTCAAAATATTTGAGAACAGAACTTCCTAATTTTCAGTATATTTTTCTCACTTAAAACGCATATTCAGAGGTCTTCCACATTTGAATACACTTGAATGACCCTTCATTTGGCAGGTAATGCAATTCTTTAATGATTTAAGAAACTTCTATTAGGTCAGCAAATATAAATTAACAACCTCAGAGTTCATCTAAATGTCATTGAACTCTACTTGAATTCTTGTCCCTTCTATTTATATTTCAAGTACGTCGTGGAACCCAAGCGTTTATAAAAATTTTAAGGACAGGAGTGAGATAACAGACAAAGATTTCCTTTTCAACAGAAATTGCTGGAAAAACTCAACAGGCATAATAGAGTATAATGTCTATAGAGAAAAAGCAAAGTTAATGTTTTGGATCCAGTTATTCTTCTTCTGAACTGCTTGTAGCAAGGAAAATGTTGGTATATATGCTGAAGATGGGGTGGGGGTAGGAGGAGGGGGTGAAAGATAGGTGGAGATGAAACCTGGAGAGAGAGACAGAACTCAACAGTTGGGCAGACAAAGGAATGGGTAAGGGTCAGCCTGGAAGATAGCTGTTAATAGGATCCATCAGTGGCTCACAACAGGTTGATTGTGGTAGTAGCCCATGTGGCCACAAAGTCTGGTTTGTGGGGGTTGGGGTGAAGAGATTAGAGAAGGTGCTGTGGTCCTGAAATTATTGAACTTGTTGTTGAGTCCAGAAGACTGCAGGTTTCTGTCGTAAAGGTTTCACATAGTGATGATATTGCAGCTTTAAGGAGTGTATTTTGTCCTGTATTTTTAGAAAGAACAGTCGAAATGTAGGTGCTGAGCTTGTCTCTGACGCCGAGGCAGCAGTACTGACTACTGAGCCACTGTGCCACCGGAGGACCTCTGCGTGTGTAGGTAACAGTACAGGTGGGAAGGGAGTTGTAGGATTGTGACTTAGGAATAATTAAGGAACTGCAAATTAGATCCAAGTCAGGGAGTTGGGTGCTTTGGAGGGGAAACTTACAGGCAGTGGTGTTCCTATGCATCTACTGCCTTTGTCTTTCCAGGAGTAGAAGTTGCTGCTCACAGGAACGTATGAATGAGTTGCTGCAGTGCATCGTGTGCATGTTATACACTGCAGCAACTGCATGCCTGTTGAAGAGGGAGTGAATTTAAAGGTGGTGGATAGAGTTCCAGGCAAACAGTCTACTTTGTTCTAGCTGGTGTTGAGTTTCTTGAGTGTTTTTATCAAGCTCTAGGTCTTGGGTCTTGGGTAATATGGGCTGGAGGCATGGCAAGAAATATGAGTCTTAAATAGACTGTTATACACAACATTGCCTTTTTCAGAAATCATTCGACAATATTAAGTGAGGTCCTCCAGCAATGGAACAGATTTGAATATTAATTGCAAACTATTGTACATATTATAATTGGACAGCATTGTGTCAATGATTCTATATTATGATTTGATAGTGCAATTTCTGACAGAAATAAAAAAAAACTGGCAACCTTCCTTGTAATAACTAAAGAATTATTAATTAGGATTTGAAGAAATCCAGAGCGGAAAACTGGAGTCATAACAGATGATGAAGCATTCGCAACATTAAGCTTGCAAACATAACAATATTTATATTGTAAAATTAAATTATGAAATAAGATAAGTCTTCAGTGAATAAAATCCTTTAAGATCCAAGTTCTACAATCTGTGCTCATATTATAAAACTTAGATCAAATGCCATATGCTTCTCAGAACCACACCTACTTGTCTGTCCAGACGTGTGGCATTTTTACAAGGCTACATTTGCCTCTCTCCACGTGAGTACCATCACTTTGCAGTTTCTGTCGGCTGCCTCGTACCTATGTCTACACATTTGCTCCTGCCCACTGTACCACAACTCAATATGTTGCCTTTAATGCAGTGTAAGCTGTCGATGTGCTTCAAAAATGGGTTAGCTTGAACACTCCGTGGAATTCCATTAGGGATTCAATGAGGGATATTTTGAGGAAACTTTTGAAAGTTGTAAAGGTGTTCAGGAAAGCAACATCAGAGTGCAGGACCATGATAACTGAAGATCAAGAGAGCAGAAAGATGTTCCTCGTTAAAAAAAAAGTACTACTCCAAATCTCAGCCATGCTAGTAGTCAAAGTATTATTTTTCCAAGTGATTTCTGTTGAGATTTTCTCCATGGTTAATTTTTGATGTCCAGGGGCTATATTTTGTTTTTGGAGAATCTGTTTTCATTTGCATTAACTCCTTAATAGATGATGCACTCAGTGACATTAACTTTTGTGGTTGTGTTAACATGTGGGGGATTTTGTACTCACAGTGAAGCAGAATTAAAAGAATTCATCAAAATCCTCAGTAATCATCACCACTCTAATAAATGTAAAGCCATAAAATACTAGGAAAACATTAATTTCCTCGACACTATAGTATTTAAAAATAACAAGCAGAAGTTAGCAATTAATCTGAAACACACTTCAATACACAAAAAACTATTGCGCTAAACACTCTTTCCTTGGGCTGGTAAGGCCACAGATCTAAATAGTGTCAAGCTTGCCTCTAACATGGTCTATACGCCTCAAGGAGTTCACAGTATGTGAAACAGTTTGAGATCCAATAGCACGTAAATGCAAAATTGTATGAAATGACTATCTGGTACCAAATTATCCAACTGACATTCTGCTTATTAGAAAAGCACCCATTCCATTTTCCCCCATATTATAAATCAATCATCTGCACCCTTAAACCAGAATCTCCACATTTATTTTTCAAGGAATTCCTTATGTCAATGTTGTCAAGATTTCCTGGTTCGTGGTGAGCTGAATATTCGATTGTTAAATGGTTTAAAATAGCACTCTCTTTTTGCAGCACCGTTCTCTCCTCTGGAGACCTATTTGCTGATCCTTGCCCCACTTTGCAGCCCTTCACTTTCTTTTTCAGCCCCGCACTCCATTTGTCATCCCATCTCCCCCTTGGCAACTACTGTGCCCTTTGCAATCACTCTCCCCCTTTAAAGAGAGGGTGGGGTGATGATAGAGGGGGCAGTTATCATGCCTGGGTGGGGGCGGGGCGTGGTTCTGTTGCCCCTGCAGAGCCTGTCCTTGCACCGTCATCGAGACACAGTCCCACTCCCAATCCTGGAGTGAGGTTGACCATCCACTGTGCCAGAATGCTCACCTGCCACTGGTAAAAAACATCAAAGTGTGGTAGGTCACAGTCACTCCAACTCTTGTCCTCACTTGTGATCATACAGGCTCCCTGACTTCACAGCTGTTCCAAAAGACTGGTAAAACCCAGGCCTTAGGGACTAAAGTGTGGATACTGCTCTTACAGAAGCATTTGTGAAATGCTACATGAAATGTCTTTTGACATTAAATGTGTTACTTCAATATTAGTTGTAATTCTTTTCATTACCCCTACTAATTTATGAAACTTAAGATGTGCTATCCCTCACAAACTATAGCACACAATTATTATCCCTTTAAATAACATTTTGTAAGTTTGCAGTATGTGTTTAAGATGCTTTGTCTATTTCGTTTCCCTTTCTCTGTTATTTGCATAATTACAAAAGATCTCTTTTACTCCCCCTTACTTCCCATGCTGAATATATAATTCTTGCTGGGGTTCTTGTTTGGTGTGGTGTTACTGAGGGAGAGTTTTCTCCACAATAGAGAGACTCCAATGCCCACATCTAAACAGGTGGTCACTCTCCAACAATGATGGCATCCATCCCTTTGCCAGATCATTGATGCACACTGGCCACAATATCCGAACTCAGCATCAAAATACCTCATCAACATTTTTGTGGGACCTTTACCGCCAACATCATCCCCCACAGCACTGTAAATGAAAACCTTTTCACGAGTGATACAATTCATTTAGATGCTTATTAATTGCTTCTGCAGTTTAATGAGAATGGATATTATAATGAGATAGATCAGTTGGCAGTAGTGAGAGATGTACTTATAAAGAGCAGCATTATGATAACAGTGGAAAAAGAAGAGTTTTCCTTCAAGGGGAAACTATTATAAGCCACATCCTACAAAAAAGAGACAAGCATAAACAACTGTCCACTATGCAAATAGAAGTCCAAGCCACAATTTTAATGGCAACAGGAATCAGCTTCTAGTAATATAGAATGCCTACAAAATAAAATTTATGACCTTCTTTCACCATTTGTGCTTGCTTGTGTTATACCTTTTCGACTTGCACCATGGGGAAATCTGAAAATTGCTATTTCAACTGAAGCAGGCCAAAAACTACACTTTCCACGATATGTTCTCTCCCAGTCTCCCAGCTCCTGATTTTGCAAAACCTTTCATCATTTGCAAAGCTCAAGTCAGGAATGAGATGGAATACTCCACACTTGCCTGAATGAATGCAGCCTCAACAACATTCAATAAAGTTCACAATCAAGTAAGACTACTGACTGGCACTCCCCATCCCAAACATTCAATCCTTCCACCATCGATACTCTATAGAAGCACTGTGTACCATCTACAAGATACACTGCAGAAATTCTTTAGATTGCACCCTCCAAACCCATGATCACTATCTTCTAGAAGGACAAGGACACTAGATACATGAGAACATCTGCAAGTTTCCCTCCATGCCACTCACCAGCCTGACTTGGAAATATATTGCAGTCCTTCAGTGTCACTGTGTCAAAATCCTGCACCTCACTCCCTAATGGCCTTGTAGTTGTACTGACACCAAATGGACTGCAGCGGATCAAGAAGGCAACTCACCACCACCTTTTCAAGATCAACTAGGGAAGGGCAATAGATTCTAGCCCAACCAGCACACCCACTTTCCATAAGTAAATTTTTAAAAAACACATTGAAATTCTCCTCAAGAGGAAAGATTCTCCAAAGTTTACTTATGTGGTCCTCTGTCATGGTGGAGGCTGACTGCTTTGGTTCAACAGGACTAAAGGCAAACAACAAGGTAAATTACCTCATACATATGTGAATTGTCAACTGAAAAATAAATTAAGAATATTTTTAAACAGGTCAGTCCTTCAATCCTGTTTGACATTTCAATCGGATTGTGGCTGTTCTGGATTCTAACTCCATTTGCCCTCATCATTTTGTAATTTGCAGCACGATTGCTAAACAAAAAAAATCAACCTGTCTCTGACTTAACTTGTAGATCTCAGACAGAATGGAATCTATAACTGCAGCAAGCTCCCTTTGAGCATTTCTCGTGAATTTAATTTCTGGGCACGGTTTGTCATGTGTCTTTCAGAATTCTGTCATGTTTATTGGAATTGAATCCCTGAGTGAAGGAGAAAAACGGTGGCTAAATTGGTTGTGTTTGTGTTATATCTTTAGTAGCTTTACAAAACTGGAGGGAATTGTTCCATTTTGTGTTTTTCTCATTTACTCATTTTTTATTCATATGTTTTACTACTTTTTGCTACTTTTTGATTTATTCATTTTTATCAGTCAGACTGTGTGGGCCATCAGCAGCTATTAAATTGTACTTCAACATTATCCACAATCTCTTGGCCTGGCAAATTCCCCACTTTAGCATTGTTCGATTGTTCAAGGAAGAGTGCAGGAGCGCATGTCAGGAGCAGCACCAGGCATGCCTGACAATGAGACCTCAACCTGGTGTAGCCATAGACCTGACTTACTTGCATGCCAAACAGTATAAGCAGCAAGTGACAGACAGAGCTAAAGACATTTCACAACTAATGGATCAGATCTAAGATCTGACATCTGTGCTATGTCTTGCTGTGAAACATGGCAGACCAACAACTCAATGGAAGAGGATGCTGCATCAATACCCACCTCCTCAATGTAAAAGATAAAGCCAAAGCATTACTAAAAATCTTCAGTCAGAAGTACTGAGTGGATGATTGGTCTTTGCCTCACCCAAAGATCCTAAGCATCACAAATGGCAGTCTTCAGCCATTTCAATTTACTCCATGTAATAGCAAGAAATAGCTGGAGGCACTGGATACCATAACATCTTTGGGCTCTGACAATATTCCCGTAATAGTATTGAAGACTTGTACTCCAGAACTTGTCACACCTCTAGCCATGCTACACCAGCTACACCACTGGCATCTATCCAACAATGTGAAAATTGCCCAGGTAACCCCTGCACAAAAATGCATGACAAATCTAACCTGGCCAATTACTGTCCCATCAGTCTGTTCTCAATCATCAGCAAAGTGATGGAAGGTATCATGAACAGTGTTATCAAGCAGCAGTTACTTGGCAATAAAATGCTCACGCTGATGTTCCATTTGGGCTCTGCCAGGGTCACTCAACTCCTGAACTCATTACAATGTTGGTTCAAACATGGACAAAAGAGCTGAATTCCAGAGGTGAGATGAGAGTGACTGCCCTTAACATCAAGGCAATGTTTGATGGAGTGAGGTATCAAGGAGCCCTAGAAAAGCTGGAATTAATTGGAATTATGGGGAAAACTCTCCACTGGCTGGAGTCATACCTGGAACAAAGGAAGATGGTTGTGGTAGTTGGAGGTCAGTCATCTCGGCTCCAGGACATCTCTCCAGGAGTTCTTCTGGATAGTGTTCTAGCCCCAATTATCTCCAGCTGTTTCACCGATGACCTTCCTTCCATTATAAGGTCAGAACTGAGAATGTTTGCCGATAATTGCACAGTGTTCAGCACCAATGACACTCCTCAGATACTGAGGCAGCCCATGTCCAAATGCAGCAAGACCTGGATAATGTTCAGATTTGGGCTGATGAGTGACAAGTAACAGTTATAAAGTACAACTTGCAGGCAATGACTATACCCAACATGAGAGAATCGAACCACTGCCCCTAGACAATCAATGGCATTGCCATCAATGCATCCCCACCATCAACATCCTTGGGGCTATCACTGGCCAGATTCTGAGTTGCACTAACCATATTGTGGCTGGAAGAACAGATCAGAAGCTAGGAATCCTGCAGCAAGCAACCCATCCCCTGACTCCTCAAAACATGTCTGTAATCTATAAGGTACAAATCAAAGATGTGATGGAATACTCTCCATTTATCTGGATGGATGCAGCTTCAACAACACTCAAAAAACCTGACAGCATCGAGGAGAAAGCAGCTCGCTTGACAATATCCACAAAGTTTTGCTAGTTCCACCATCATGGTCAGTGGCAGCAGATACAGATTCAAGTTTCACCTGCTGCAGAGGTGTGAGATAACATCTTAGAACAGCGCCTGAGGTTAGCACTGCTGCCTCACAGCGCCTGAGACCCGGGTTCAATTCCCACCTCAGGCGACCCACTGTGTGGAGTTTGCACGTTCTCCCCGTGTCTGCGTGGGTTTCCTCTGGGTGCTCCGGTTTCCTCCCACAGACCAAAGATGTGCAGGTCAGGTGAATTGGCCATGCTAAATTGTCCGTAGTGTTAGGTAAGGGGTAAATGTAGGGGTATGGGTCGGTTGCGCTTCGGCGGGTCGGTGTGGACTTGTTGGGCCGAAGGGCCTGTTTCCACACTGTAATGTAATCTAATGTAATCTAATCTAATCTAACAGGTTGATTGGAAGATAAAAAAATCACCAAGGCTCTTTAGAAAATACCTTTCAAATACATCTCCATTACCATCTGGTAGGACAAAGGCAGCAGATACTTTAACACCCTTACCTACAATTTCCCCTGCAATGCACTCCCAATCCTCATTTGGAAATATATCGCTGTTTCTTTAGTGTCACTAGGTCAAAATCCTGCATCTCTCTCACTAATGGCAGTGTGAGTTGCCTGATACCAAATGAACTGTATGGTTCAAGAAGGCAGCTTACCATCACCTTCTTTAGGGCAACTAGGGATGTGCAATAAATGCTGCTTAACCAGCCCCATTCCTGATCAGTAACATACAAAATAAGTGGTTATTAGAAACAAACACTTTTTTTTTCAGGAAAAATATTACTTTGACATGTGCCTTCTTTGACGACTGACTGACCCATCCTTAAAACAAGACTTAATTATAAAGATTGTATTCAAATCTTTGTTCTGAAAAGCTTTTTCTTATAATACAACTCATCATAGCAATGGAAGTAATAAGGATAATTATGTGGTTTCTTCTGATATTCAACGAAAAACAATGTACATTAAATCAAAGTAATGAAACATAAAAGAATTTCTGGAAGTTGATTCGTGCTTTTAAAAAAAATAGCTTTGTTGCGGTCCGCTTAAAAATGCTAAAGTTTATTTATGACATTTGGAAAGATATTCAGTTTTTTCTTCCCTCAGTTACAATGTTGATGTTTACATTTTCCTGTGAGAATCTGCTTGGGCGGCTTGGGAAAATGACTCATCCAAAAGAATATCCAAAGGGTAAACTTCAATGTTTTTAGGCTCACTCACATATAGCAGACATTGCTATAAACCAAATTTGCAACATCAAATACATGTACTTCCTAAGCATGCTTCAAATGATTATTTAGGAAAAAGCAAATCAGGTCACCCCAAATTTTAAAAAAATTGATTGATTGCTTGGTGATCAACATTTCCCAATTTGAGATTTATTATATTAGGAATTTAAATTTGCCTTTGGAGCCTGGAATCATTTCTTTGATTTGTGAAAAATTTTGGGACAATGTGTGACCAAATTAGTGCATTTAGATCACTTACACCTTTATTCTTTGACTTTCTATTGATTGATGGATTTGTTTAAAGGATTCATATTATCCAGAGTCTACAAAATAATGGCCATCTATATTTATGTGTTGGCTGAAATGTGTTAAAATCAACATCATCATATCTGCAACCACGTTGATGATGACTTTTTAAAAAATGATATTCAAATGCTGTTAAAACAGAAGCATTTTATTTAAGTTTTTTAGTCTTGCATTCATTGAGGCAATTTGTAAGAAATAACAATGTAAAGTGGAATTAATCCATTTTTTAATAGAGTTTGAGAAGAAAATGCTGATTGGTTAGCAAGTGAATTCTGATTTGTAGAAGTGTTGCCGAGGAGACTGGCATTCAAACGTTCCCATTTTATTGGTGCAGCTACCGATAAAAGTCTTATTCCAGTTTATTTCTTATTTCTTCTTTTTCCTTAAGGCCAAAAAAAAAGCAGAATCATGTCCTGATTCTTGAAAGTGTATTACCATCTAAAAGACACCAGGCAGGAATGTGGAGGAACAATTGTCAGTCTGGATGAATGTCAGTTCAATATAAACTTTTCACCACAGGGGATAAAAGTACCCACTTGAAGAATACCATCTCCAATACATTAAGCCTTCTTTGTCAGTGTTTTCTAATTCCTGATGCTTTCACCACTCCAGAGCTGAGAGGTCTAGGCTGTCACTTGGGTCTGGCACTGAAGGACTGCTGTAGTGTGGGAGGCAGTACCACTTGGATGAAAAGTTAATTAGAGACTCTGGCTACATAGAATCCTTACAGTGTGGAAATAGGCCATTTAGCCCATTGTGTTCAGACCTAGCCTCTGAAGAGCACCCAACCCAGACTCACTCCCTACCCTATAAACCTGTATTTGCCTGCACATCTCATCATGGCCAATCCACATAATCTGTACATCTTTGGACTGTGGGAGGAAACTGGAACACCCAGAGGAAATCCATACAGAGACAGGGAGATCATACACACTCCACACAGTTTTCCGAGACTGGAATTGAACCTGGGTCCCTTGCACCATGAGGCAGCAGTGCTAACCACTGAGCCACCACGCTACCCTTTAAGATGTGAATTGCAGTCGAACCAGGTAGGTGTTCTAATATGGACATAAAGATCCCACAACACCTTTTGAAAGAACATCAGGGTTGTTGTCTCCAGTGTTATGAATAATATTTATCCCCCAAACAATATCATGAAAACAGGTTGCATACAATTTTCATGGCTGATTGTTCTAACATAGGAGATGCAGCAACCAAGCTACAGACAGAAAGGTCAACACAAACAATGAGATAATGACCTAGTAATTAATTTAAACCTACAAATGCTGATCAGTTTGGACCAAGTAACCAATTAAAATAAAATTAAATCTTGACTCAACCAAGCCCACTTCTAGCTATTTTAACCAACTGCTTGAACACACCTCTTGGGAAGGTGGGATTGGAAGCTGGGCCTCCTAGTTCAGAGTGAAAACAGAAACTAACTAAAGAAGGAATACTTGCAGAACACAATGTCGTGGTACACCATTCCTGGAACCAGTGATCTCCGAGTATACACGCACAGAACACAATGGCACGGTACACCGTTCCCGGAACCAGTGATCTCTGCGTGTACACGCACAGAACACAATGTCATGGTACACCGTTCCTGGAACCAGTGATCTCTGCATGTACATGCACAGAACACAACGTTGTGGTACGCCGTCCCCGGAACTAGTGATCTCTGCGTGTACACGTACAGAACACAACGTCGTGGTATACCGTTCCCGGAACCAGTGATCTCTGCATGTACACGCACAGAACACAATGGCATGGTACGCTGTTCCTGGAACCAGCAATCTCTGAGTTTGCACGCACAGAACACAACATCATGGTACGCTGTTCCCGAAACCAGCGATCTCTGCTTGTGCATGAACAGAACACAACATCGTGGTACGCCGTTCCCGGAACCAGTAATCTCTTTGTGTACACGCACAGAACACAACGTTGTGGTACGCTGTTCCCGGAACCAGCGATCTCTGCATGTACAACAGAACAAAACATCGTGGTAAGCTGTTCCTGGAACCAACGATCTCTGCATGTACAACTGAACACAACGTCATGGTACACTGTTCCCAGAACCAGCGATCTCTGCATGTGCTGGCAAAGCAAACAACGTTGTAGTATGCTGTCCCCGGAAACAGCGATCTCTGCGTGTACCCGCACAGAACACAACGTCATGGTACGCTGTTCCTGGAACCAGTGATCTCTGCATGTACACGCACAGAACACAATGTCGTGGTACACTGTTCCCGGAACCAGTGATCTCTGCGTGTACACACACAGAACACAACGTCGTGGCACACCGTTCCTGGAACCAGCAATCTCTGCATGCACATGTGTAGAACACAAGAAACCCGTCTTTCGCGGGTTTTTTGTTGTACACATTATCCAGCTTAGAAAATCTGCTGTACCTGTGGTTCGGGGAGAGACAGTGTGGTCAAGTCCTGTGGTTAGGGTTAGAATCACGCTGCCCCTCCCAAAAGCTTTTGATTTAATTAATTTGATTGACTTGATCCTAAATTTGAGTTTTATTAATTTTACTACAACAAAAGGTAGGGACCTTACCACTGCACCACAAGAACCCCCAACTTCAGCTTTTAATGATGTTGAGATGAAAGTTGGGTAACCATCTGCTCTCATGCGGAAAATCTATTGGTTACATCTTTTAAAAGGCTGTGTGTCCCTATTTTAGTTTGCTTTTCCTTTATTTTTGAAACTAATTTTACTTGGATTCCCAGGCTTTTAAAAAAAACCGACAGGCAAAAGGACATACCTTTGCAGCACTGCTTGTTGGCCAAAATGTGCATAAATATTTGCTTCAGATTCAACAAATATTCCTGCTTCCAGCTCCATGAGCATTGTTTCCAAAACCTCCCGTGTTGCAGTTTTACCCTGCAGCACAGCATCACACCATCATCCCTGAGTGCCTTCTCACCCTGACCGAGCATTTTCTTGCTACCATGAGATTATCCACCATGTCGTTCATCCTGACCCACCAATTCACACTTCTCCCCACAATCTCAATTACCATCTCACCAGCACCAACCAACCATCATCTCGGTCCACCACCTTGAACAACATCTCACTCAGCTTTTTGCCCCTCCAGTATTGTAGCCACATCGAGTAGACTCTTATGGGGATCTGAGTGATATGGGCTACCGTGAGTCTTGTGGCAGGTTTGGCAACAAATTCAGTGAGACCCATCTTGATGTCAGGTAAAACATCAATGCTATTGTAATGGTTCTAGAATTTCACTATCTACTCTTCATGAGTGAATCAAAGATTGACCTTTTCTTTAATAACTTTTATCTTCATTCTGAACTCACTTCTCATTTCTAATCTGTGTGCATGTTTGCTGCACTGTTATTTCTTCTTGTGGGTAGTTACTAATAAACTCATTCTTCTGTTAACTGAAGAAAATCTGGCAAAATTGGTTCCTTTCTGAACAAATCATTTGGACCTGGGATAAAGGTATCCATAAAGGAAGGGATCCTGTTTATACTAACGTTATTGTGACAAACTGAGGGAGTGGGTGAATAAAGGAGGGAAGCCCAGGAGCTTCATGATGTGGGGTATCGTGTCTGGATCTTTAACTAATTGGGAAACCTTGTCTGGGGACTGGTCATAATAAGAAGAAAAAAGGTTTTAACATGTTTGTCTCTAGTCCTTCCTGCATTTCTTGCTTAACATTGCTGTTTAAGCAACACTTTCATGTCCCACATCAGTGCTGCTCCACTGAAACACTAGATCAGGAAAAAGGGGCAGACAAGGCTAATCTTTCTTCATCATCCTATATTGTATTCAAATCTTGGCCCATCAGCCAGTCTGCATTATAAGCACAAAATGTACAAAACATGTAGTCATTTGATTAATCACTTTCCTCTACGGATCTTGTAATTGGAAAGCAATTGAAAATCTGAACACATTGCGAGGCTAGTCATGACTTTTCATGATGTGGTGTAAGGAGGCAGTAGCTACTAAGCAATGCTGGCCATCGTGACAATTGTATTCTTAACAGGCCATGTATCATGCAAAAGTTATTAGTCATCTATTACATCAAGAAATCCTATTGAATTTCACTCTTTGGAGTGGTAAAGCATGTAAAATTGTTTTTAAACGCTTGAAGGACAAATTTTAATGATTCTTATCGGATAAATTCTAAAAGGTATAAGTCTGGAGAGTGTGCTTTGTGATTATGTCACATATGGTCAACTTTTATTGAATTCAGCTGTCCATTTCATGGATTTAAACTTTTTCTCTTAAATGTGTTAAACAATTAACAGAGGAATTGAATACATCATGTTTAAGTGTTTGTATTGCCCAACATAACTTGGTAGTTATGTTATTAATGTCCACATGATTAATGAGACCAGTAGTTGAAGCAATTGGTTCTGAACACTGCTTGCTTTCCAAGTAAATTGCCCTTTTGAGATGAAAACTCACATCTTGTCACCAAGTTGCTTATATTTAAATGTTTTGAAAATTGCAGTGTGTGACCATTAAAAATAACAGCAGCGGTGATGAAAAGATGTTCAGGTAATTGTACACCATAGAAATTGGCCATCTTCCCACTGCCTACACTTCAGAAACATTACCCAGGTAGTTCCTCTGACCCCTCCTTTCCCCACATCCTTTTAAATTCTTACTCTTCAAGTCTACATCCAATTCGTTTTGGAAAGTTACAACTGATACTGCTTCCATTAGTCTTTCAAGCAGTGTATCACAGATGATATTTCAAATATATAAAATGAAATAATGGAAAGATGGTAAAAGGCTTAAGGACAATTATTTCAGAACATTAAATTTGGAATCTTGTGTGAAGTGATCGGGAGGAGAAAGTGAGGTCTGCAGATGCTGGAGATCAGAGCTGAAAATGTGTTGCTGGAAAAGCGCAGCAGGTCAGGCAGCATCCAGGGAACAGGAGAATCGACGTTTCGGGCATAAGCCCTTCTTCAGGAATGAGGAAAGTGTGTCCAGCAGGCTAAGATAAAAGGTAGGGAGGAGGGACTTGGGGGAGGGGCGTCGGAAATGTGATAGGTGGAAAGAGGTCAAGGTGAGGGTGATAGGTCAGACGGGGGGGGGGGCGGAGAGGTCGGTCTGGGTGTCCCAGAGGTGTTCTCTGAAACGCTCCGCAAGTAGGCGGCCTGTCTCCCCAATATAGAGGAGGCCACATCGGGTGCAGAGGATGCAATAGATGATGTGTGTGGAGGTGCAGGTGAATTTGTGGCGGATATGGAAGTTTCCTTTGGGGCCTTGGAGGGAGGTGAGGGGGGAGGTGTGGGCGCAAGTTTTGTATTTCTTGCGGTTGCAGGGGAAGGTGCCGGGAGTGGAGTGATCGGGATCCAGTCTGTTAGTTGAAGAGCCAATGACAGCTCCACAATGCTTCTTTTTAGGAAGATCATTTTCATCATGTTTCATCATGTCCAAAGATGTGCAGGGTTGACCATGCTAAATTGGGAGAAAGTGAGAACTGCAGTTTCTGGAGATCAAATTCGAAAAGTGTGGCACCGGAAAAGCACAGCATGTCAGGTAGCATCCAAGGAGCAGGAAAGTCAATGTTTTGGGAATAAGCCCTTCATCAGGAATGCAAAATTGCCCCATGGTATCTAGGAATGTGCAGACTAGGTGGATTAGCCATGGGAAATTTAGGACTGTGGGGATAAGATGGAGGGGTAGGGCTGGATGGGATGCTCTTCAGAGGGTTGGTGTGGACTTGATGGGCTGAATGGCCTCTTTTAACACTGTAAGAATTCTATGACTTCTATGTTGCACAAGATTCAGCAAGACAGGAAGGCCATTTAATTAAATGCCCTTCCAACACTAAAATTGTTACAGTAAGGGCATTCAATTCTGACCTATATTTCCAGAATATACAGTTGAACTACTTTTACATTAAAACATGGTGATCAGGTTCAAAATCAAGGGAATTTGTTCTGAGCATAATTATACTTTTATTTAGGGAAAAATTACATCTTATTCATAACTAGTGGGATATGAGGGTCACAAACCAGCATGTTTCAAAAGAACACTAATAAAGTCTAAGCCACAAATGACATACATTTATGTAATTTCCCTTGTATCTCTGTAATATCTACAAGTCTGTTTAAATAACTAAAATATGCGGATTTTGAAATCCTACAATATGTCACTTTATTTTTGCATAGCCATTTTGGTTAGATGTAGAATGGAAAAATGTAATAACTGAAATTATTGAAATAACAATCCAGAATTAACGAATATACTAAATATGTTATCATTCCTATTTGAATGTAACTTTACAGGTAGAATCCAATGAGGTTACACACACATACACTATTCATTTTCTATAAAGCCATCAATTGTTGAGTTATTAAAGAATATTCTGTTTCTTCTCATGCAATTTTAAAATGGTCAGAGTGATAATGAAAGTTTTCTTCCTCAAATTACACAACTGTTAGAATGATAATGTGGGATCAGTCCAGCTGATTAGTTTAGAAATAAATTACATTTAGGACATATTATTTTTATTATAATTATGCTTGCCTTCATTGCTCAGATTCTGGATTAGTGGTGCTGGAAAAGCACAGCAGTTCAGGCAGCGTCCGAGGAGCAGTAAGATCGACGTTTCGGGCAAAAGTCCTTCATCAGGAATACAGGCAGAATGCCTGAAGGGTGGAGAGATAAATGAGAGGAGGGTGGGAGTGGGGAGAAAGTAGCATAGAGTACAATAGGTGAGTGGGGGAGGGGATGAAGGTGATAGGTCAGGGAGGAGGGTGGAGTGGATAGGTGGAAAAGAAGATAGGCAGGTAGTAGGACAAGTCATGGGGACAGTGCTGAGCTAGAATCCTTCAGAACTTTGCGTATAGGAGTTGGGACGTTGTGTTGAGGTTGTACAGGACATTGGTGAGACAATTTCTGGAGTACTGTGTCATTTCTGGTTGCCCTCTGATAAGAAGGATATTAATAAGCTGGAGGGGGTTAGAAAAGATTTACCTGGATGTTGCTGGGAATGGAGTTATAAGGAGAGCCTTGGATGGGCTGGGACCTTTTTCACTGGAGCATAGGAGGTTGATGGGTGACCTTATACAGGTTTATAAAATCAAGAGGGGCATAGATAATGTGAATGGTAGGTGTCTTTTCACTTGGATAGGAGATTTCCAGACTAAGGGGTATATTTTTAAGGTGGGAGGAGAAAGATTTTAAAAAGACATGAAGGACAACTTTTTCAAGCAGAGAATGGTTCATGTGTAGAATGAACTGCCAGAGTAACTGGTGGGTGCGGGTACAGTTACAATGTTTAAAAGACATTTGGATATGTACATGAGAAGGAAATGTTTGGAAGGAATGGAGCAGGCAGGTGGGACTAGTTTAGTTTAGGATTATGGTCGGCATGGACTGCTTGGACTGAAGGATCTGTTTCTATGCTGTATGACTGTATAATTAAATTATACTGGGTTTCTGGAGTCATAGTTACTCAGAACCCACATGACATGTGATGATCTACTAAGCAGTAAATCCATGCAATCATTTGTGCTACTGTGTCATTGCTGTTGGATGATTGACAGCTTTGACTGCAGATTGAGGCAGATGGTGAATCACCTGACAACTTGATCTTGCAAGAGATTTGCTGCACTTTGGTGAACCTAACATTCTCTTTTTCCAACATGAAATCTGAAAGAGCTACAAAGAGAGGAATATCACAATCACATCCAAATTTCTTGTTGCTTATTCAACTCAAAGAAATGTGCTCCCTATAGGGATAGTTTTCTCTCTTATAGATTGAGTTAATTGCACCATTTTAAGGACTGGAGTAATTCTTCCAGCTTAATTTGGCTTCAATCTTTTATTTTATTGTGCAAGATAGTGGCAACAGGGGAGGTAGGAAGTGTTCAGATTCCTGAGCCCAAGTGCTTCTGATCACCAGGCCTGCCACATCATTCTTTTTAAAGGTTTATTTTGTTTATTTATATTTAATATCAAAATTCACCTTACCTTCCTTTAATGGCTTTGGTGGAGGAAGGATGCTTTGGGAGGTTGCTGGAGCAGCGAAAGGTGTGTAGTCTGTTCCTCGTGGCCATTGCAGACAATTCCTGATGGGTCCTATGGAATAGTCATCTTGCCTCTGTGCCTAAGGTGAGTGTGGTGGGTCTGGACCAGGATTCCAATGGCCCAGATCGGCGGTGTCTTTGGTGATGAGCTGGGGTCAGTCCAGGATTCCAATGGCTCAGGATTCCTTAAGGCAGCTTCTCCTGCGTCTTTGGCCTGGGATTTCAATGGCCAGAGCGTGATGGTCTGCTTGAACATCGGCTTTGGAGTTGGCATGGGTCCTTGAGGCTGCTTCTTTGGCGACATGGTCATCCGGCCCGGAATGCCAATGGCCAGAGATTTGACGGTTTCACTGCAACAGTGGAGAATGTGGTTCCTGTCTTTTCCTCGATGTTGGGAACCCACTAGCCCTGAATTGAACAAAGATGGACTTTGTCTTAACACATATGATTTCTGTTATTATTATAGGTATTGGAGTATGGTGACTTAAACACTTCTCACTGTATTTTTTGTAAAAATATAAAGGACAATAAATTACTATTCTCTTCTCTTCTATTCTATCAGTTAATAAATCTGAGCAAGTAGCTTTAGTCCTGTGAGCACTGGTAATTTATATATGAGAAAAGAATGTGGTGTGAATTCCAAGTGATCTCCAATGAACAATTTATTATCATTAAGATCTAACTGCCTATTCTAAGCCTTATAATCTGTACACAGATATCTATAAGGGTTTTCTTTTATGATCCTGAGAGACAATCTGCATTGCAAAATAAATATTTGCTTTTATAGAACAGAACCTTTCATGACCAGAGGTCATGCCAAAGCACAGTCAATGTAACACTTTTGAAGTCACTATTGTAATGTAGGAAACGTGGCAGTCAATTTGCACACAGCAAGATCCCACAAACACCTCTGCAAGAATGACTGAATATCTATTTTGTGAGGCTAACTGAGGGATAAATATTGCCCAGGCCACTTTAGATAACACCCTGGCTTTTTGAAATACTGTCATGCAATCTTTTATATCCATTTGAGACAGCAGATGGGTCCTTGGGTTAACAGATCATGAGAAAGATGGTGCCTCTGGCAATGCAGCACAATCACAGTATTGCAGTGGAGTATCAGCCTGGATTATTCTGCTCAATGTCTGAAATGCCTCAGGATGTGACCCGCATAACCACAACTTGAACTCAGGAAGGGACTACTTACAGAGGAACAGTGTTACAGAGAAGCAAATACCAAAGATTACAGAAAAGAAACAAAGTCTCTCAAAGTAAAAGAGCTCTATGGGAAAGATTTCAAACATGTTATAAAACCATCTTCACTGGAACTGAAAATGAAGTGATTTCTTGAACAGACAGCCAATCTGTAACATCAGTTTTACTCTTGGACAGATTACAAGCTGAAAATTGAACCTATTAATGGCTCAGAAAGTTTGGAAACCAGTTTGTGCCAGATTCCCCCAACCAAGAATTCTCCAGCAGGTTTGAGATCATTGTAAGAGCTACTGAGCTGTGGTTAAGTGGGGGGGGGGGGGGGGTGTTGGATTTGGGGTTTGGCAGAATGAATCATGTCACATCTGGGGATTTGATCAGGTAATGGCTTTGGGTTGGCTTAGGAGAAAGGGTCAAGTCAGGTTAACTCACACTCCGATTGAGTGGGGATTTGATTCTGAGGATGGCTCATGTTGGCTCAGGGTCAGAGAATGCTGGGCCAGTGTAGGTGGAGAGTGGGCTGTTAAGATCGGTATGAAAGGGGATTATCCAATCTGGTTGAGGTAGGCATGTGGAGGGAAGGGTGCCTGGTCAAGGGGTAGTGTCAGGTCTGGTGAGGGCAGCTTGGGGGTCTATGTCGAGTTGAGGGTAACAATGCAAAGTCCAGCAGGGAGGGGAGAGGCAATCCATTGTAAGTCTGAAGTTCACTTTAATAGTTCCTCAGGAGTTTAAGTAGGTTTTCAATCCTTTAAGCTTTCCTGCAGAATTATCAAGTGAGTTAGAACCATCCAAATTTTAGGTCTTTCAGGGATGTTTCTTGGAAATGAAAGGGAATTGTTTATCAGAATTTTCAATTTCCCAGGCAATTCCATGAGAGTAAGCTGAGTTGAGATTTCCCCAAAGTTCTGACATCAACTCCAGTCTGTGCTGCTGAATCAGCAACTTGGTCATCAGAATATTCAGGCCACTGTGAACTGACTTGGACTGACAAGTTGACAAAATGATCTGCTGTGGAGTCCAGTGTTAAATGGATCTTTTAAATAGAAGGAGTTGCTCTGCAATGCAATGCTACTGGTTGAGAGTGACAACTTGCGAAATCGCAGGCAATACAGCGTTGGAGATTGACAATGTTTAATTTAGAAGTTATTGTTTCAGAAGGAAGATCCGAATATCGGCCATTCCGCAAGTGACAATCAAATGCCTGAAACGTCAATTCTCCTGCTTTTCGGATGCTGCCTGACCTGCTGTGCTTTTCCAGCACCATACTCTTCATCTCTGATCTTCAGCACCTGCAATCCTCACTTTCTCCTAATCAAATCATAGGTTGAAAACCCAGCGACTACAAACAGCAGGTGAGAATTTCTTTAATAAGAGATGATTTGTGACATTCTAAGTGATTAGAATTTAAAACAACAAATGGAGTTCAAGATGTGGGTGGAAGGTGATATCACAGGAACCAGAGCAAAGAAATATATGAGTTACGGGGCAGGTGATGTGAGGTAACAGAACGACAAACATTAATGACTGTTGGTAGCACACTTACTATTGAAGTCAATTTTGAGTTCAAGATCTATGTAGATGATCCATTTGGACATTGTAGTGCAGTACTGTGTACTGCAACATTGCCTGAGATGTTGTGTCCTATTGATGGGAAGATAATTTAGGGTCTATCTGCCTGCTGACTACACGTACTAATTAAACAAAATCAAAACAAGTATAAGCTAGGTTTTTCATTCCACTAACATCAGCAATAAAATAAAAACAGGTTAACTGGTTATTCACATAATAATTTACATAATGTACAGCAGTACTTTGGGCATTCTGGGTCTTCTTGCAGTATATATGATTAGATTAGATTCCCTACAGTATGGAAACAGGCCCATCAGCCCAACTAGTCCACACTGACCCTCTGAAGAGTAACCCACCCAGACCCATTCCCCCTAACTAATGAACCTACGGGCAATTTAACATGACCAATTCACCTGACCTGCCCATCTTTGGACTGTGGGAGGAAACCAGAGCACCCAGAGGAAACCCACGCAGAAACAGGGAGAACGTGCAAACTCCACACAGACAGTCGCCCGAGGCTGGAAGCGAACCCAGGTCCCTGGCGCTGTGAGGCAGCAGTGCTAACCACTGAGCCACCATGTTGCCCCAAACATGTGCTCCAGGTGAGGCTTGAATTCACAACCTTGGCATGGCTCACTCTGTACTGTCATATAAGTACTGCGCGCTAACTGATTGCACCACTAGAGCTCTTATTCTTATCATGACTTTATTATTTTTATGTAGTATTTTCAGTTTCATTCCATTACAATTTTATCAATGCATATTGGAAACGTACATTATCTGTCCCATAATGAAACCTCTTTGAAGGTTGATAACTCAGTGTGATTAAGTGGATTGCTTCAAGAGAGAGTTTTGTTTTAGTCAGTTGCTCACCCTCGTTGATGTGGTGGTGGGGAGGAGAGCTACCTTTATGAACCACTGTAGTCTATGTAGTGTAGGTACCCAAAGTTCGTTAAGGAAAGCTATGGTCTAGCAATATCTTAGGAACAGCAATTTGATTCCAAGTCAGGACAATGTGTGCCTAGAAAGGAACTAGAAGATAAGGGATATCCTCATGTATCTGCTCCCTTGTCCGACTCAATGGTAGCAATTACAGTTTGGAAGATGCCCCTTTTCAAAGTCTTGACACAACAGATCTCCTCCAAAACTGAGTTGCCAGGTTAGGAACTTTCAATTTTATTGACAACTTTCCTCAACATGAAAGGTTATTGAATTACTTTGCAGTAAACAAAATAATGACTATGATTCATATTTTGTTGTCTGATCTGATGTGACATTATTAGTTTTGGATTCTTTACAGAGTGGTCAAGGAGAAAGTAAAGTAAAGAACTGTCTTCAGGTTTCAATGTGACATTAGCTGTTAAGCATTAACATAGAACAATACAGTGCAGAACATGCCCTTCGACCCTTGATGTTGTGCTGACCTGTGAACTAATCTAAGCCCATCCCCCTACACTATCCCAACATCATCCATATATTTATCCAAGGACTGTTTAAATGCCCCTAATGTGGCTGAGTTAACTACATTGGCTGGCAGGGAATTTCATGCCTTTATCACTCTCTGAGATGCCTCTGACATCTGTCTTAAATCTATCACCCCTCAATTTGCAGCTATGCCCCCTCCTACAAGCTAATATTACCATCCTCTCACTGGACTCTCACTGTCCACCCTATCTAATCCTCTGATCATTTTGTATATTTCTATTAAATCCCCTCTTAGTCTTCTTCTCTCCAATGAGAACAGACCCAAGTCTCTCAGCCTTTCCTCATAAGATCCTCCCTCCAAACCAGGCAACATCCTGGTAAATCTCCTCTGCATCTTTTCCAATGCTTCCGCATCCTTCCTGTAATGAGGCGACCAGAACTGTACACAATATTGCAAATGAGGCCACATTAGCGTTTTGTACAGTTGCAGCATGATACCATGGCTCCGGAAGTCAATCCCTCTACCAATAAGACCTAACACACCATATGCCTTCTTAACAGCACTATCAGCTTGGGTAGCAACTTTCAGGGATCTATGTACATGGTCACCAAGATCTCTCTGCACATTCACACTACCAAGGATCTTTCCATTGACCCAATATTCTGCCTTCCTGATGTTCTTCCCAAAGTGAATCACCTCACATTTATCTGCATTGAACTCCATTTGCCACCTCTCAGCCTAGTTCTGCTGTTTATCCAAGTCCCCTGCAAACTGCAACATTCTTCCAAACTGTCCACCACTCCACCGACTTTAGTGTCATTTGCAAACTTACTAAACCATCCCCGATGATTGCGTCCGAGTTATTTATAAAAATGACAAACAGCAGTGGTCCCAAAACAGATCCTTATGGCACACCACTGGTAACCAGACTCCAGACTGAATATTTTCCATTAACCACCACTCGTTGCCTTCTTACAGAAAGCCTGTTTCTAATCCAAACTGATAAATCACACTGAATCCTATGCCTCCACATTTTCTCCAATAGCCTACCATGTGGAACCTTATCAAGGGCTTTACTGAAGTCCATGTACACCATGTCAACTGCCTTGCCCTCATCCACATGTTTGGTCACCTTTTCAAAAAACTCAATGAGGTTTGTGAGACACGACCTGCCCTTGACAAAGGTTCCGCCATCTCTTCCCTAGCTTCCCAGACAGTCCTCAGATAAATCCCATTTGGCCCAGAGGACTTAAACTACTTTTGCATATTCTAGAATTGATAATACCTCCTACTTACTAACCTCAATCCTTTCAAGTTTAATAGCCCGTATCTCAGTCTTCTTCTCGACAATATTCTCCTGTTCTTGAGTGAAAACAGATGAGAAATATTTGTTTAGCACCTCTCCGATCTACACAGGGTCCACACACAACTTCCAACTTCTGTCTTTGACTGGCCCTATTCTTACCCTAGTCTCCCTTTTATTCCTCGCATACCTGTAGAAAGCTTTAGGATTCTCCTTTACTCTATCTGCTAAAGACTGCTCAAGTCCCTCCTGCCCTTCTTAACTCTCTATTTAAATCCAGCCTAGCTAATCTGTAACTTTCTTATCGCCTTATCTGAACTATCTTGTCTCAACGTCACATCAGCCTCCCTCTTCCGCTTAATAAGTGATACAATTTATTTAGTAAACCATGGTTGCCTTACCTTATCATTTCCTCCCTGCCTGACAGGGACATACCTATCAAGGACACACAATATCTGTTCTTTACACCAGCTCGACATTTCAATTGTCCCCATCCCCTGCATTTTGCTACCCCATTCTATGCCTCCTAAGTCTTGCCTAATCACATTATAATTGCCCTTCCCCCCCAATAATACTTACCCTGTGGCACGTACCTATCCCTTTCCATCGCTGAACTAAACATAATCGAGTTATGGTCACTCTCCCCAAAGTGCTCACCTACCACTAAATCAAACACCTAGCCTCATTCATTACCAAGTACCAGATCCAGTGTGGCCTCCCCTCTTGTCAGCCCTTCGACATACTGTGTCAGGAAACCCTCCTGCACAAATTGGACAAAAACCGATCCATCCGACATACTAGAGTTATAACATTTCCAGTCTATCCATGTCTATCCATGTCTCTGAAATGGCCACAACATCGAAGTCCCAGGTAGCTATCCATGCTGCAAGCTCACCTACCTTATTCTGGATACTCCTGGCGTTGAAGTAGACACACTACAAACCAGCTTGCTATCTGCCAGCACACTCCTGTGACCATGAAATCCTCTCCCTGTCCTCCCTACTTTCATGCTCCTGTGTACTGGAACACACTAAATACTGTTACACATGGCAATGTTCGACATAGCAAGCTCATATCCCTTTATACATCAACATTTTCCAATTTTCACCATTTCAATAATATTCTGTCATTTTATTATTCCTATCAAAGTGGAAAACTTCACTCATACCCATGCTATAGTGCATCTGCCATGCATTTGCCCATTCATTGAACTTGTCTAAATTACCTTGAATGGTTGTTTTATCTTCCTCACTAGCTACAATCACATCCAGTTCTGTGTCACCAGCAAACATAGAAATATTACATTTCATTTCTTCATTCAAATTGTTGATATATCTCGTAAATAGCTAAGGCTCAAGCATTGTCTCTCCAGTACATCACTTGTTTCTGCCTCCAAAAAAGACCCACTTTCTCCTATTGTTTTCTGCATGCTAATCAATTCTCAATCCATGTTCACATGAAATTCCCATTTCCATATGCTTTGATTTTGCCCAATAACCTCTAATATGAGATATTTTCTAAAGCTTTTGGTAATCAAAATACACCACATCTATCAATTCTCCCTCTTCTATAAGCCATAACCTTAAAGAATTCAAGTAGGCATAGATAGACTACAGGGAGATGACTGCAATCAGGGAGCACAGTTTTAAGATAAAGGAGCAGGATGTTTAGAGGGGATCAGAGGAAAGAATAATTCCTTACCTAGAGGGCTATGGGTATCTGCAACTCATTGCCTGACAAGATGGTAGAGGGAGGAACACTCAAGAAACTTAGGAGCTATTTAGATGAGCACTTGAAATGCCATAGCACACAAGACTTTTAATCAGGTGTTAGTAAACAGCATGAGAATAGATATGATGGGCAAAATTGCCTCTTTCTATTATGTAAAAACTCTATGACTGTATGACTATCCTTTATTTCTTTTATTAACTGTGGTTGGGCCACTTTCTCGGTTGTATTCTTTTGTCCAAAAGTAAAATATAATGTTGGAAAGCATGCACTCATTCCTTAAATATTCAATATTGCCTTTCCACTAGCATGCCTTTTAATGAAGTTCCTCAGTCTACCTCAACCAACTCACTCCTCATACCTTTATAGTTTCCTTTGTTTAGCTTTAAGTTTCTAGTTTTGGACTAGATTATTTTACTTACTATCCCAAGAAGAATTCTATCATGTTATGGTTGTTTTTTTCCACAGGACCTCCCAGAACAAAACCATCCTGAATTTCCTCCAGGAATTAATTCACTGAGGTACTATAACATATATAGTTTGCCTAGTTTATATGTTGATTAAAGTCGCCCAACAATATATCATCCTTGTTGCATACATCTTTAATTTCCTGCTTAATGCCTGCCTACTATTGCATCGTGACTATTTAGAGATACAGACAATTCCCACTAATATTTTCCACCCCTTGTTGCTTCTTTGCTTCACTAAAATTAATTTTACATTTAGATTTCCTGTGCCAATATCCTTTCTCACTACTGCATTGATTTTATCATTCACTAACAATGCCATGTCGCCTCCTTTTCCTTTTCAGCTGTCTTTCCCAAAGAATGAATACCCTTGGATGTTCAGCTGCCAGTTTTGGTCACCCTGCAGCTATGTGTCTGTGAATGCAATCATATAGATTCTAATTACAACTATTTGTGATGTTAATTTGTCTACAATATTGTGAATATTACCAGATGGATAAAAGAGCAGTGTTTTTTTTAGCAGGGAAAGAACTTCCTTAGGGGATGTTTTATTTCTTTGAATTATATTTTGTCTTGATCATAAGAGATAGAAACAGGAATAGGCTGCTTGGCCCCTTGAGCCTGGTCTGCCATTCAAAAAGATCATGGCTGATTCAACATTTCACACACCCACTTTCCAGCCCTTTCTCCATAATCCTTGACCTCTCACTTATCAAAAATTTATCGGTCTCAGTCTTTAATAATCACAAGGACTCTGCCCCCAAAGCTCTCTGTGGCAAGGGGTTCCAAAGACTCAAAACCCAGTTAGTCTTAAATCGGCTCCCCTTTATTCTGAGACAATGCCCTCTGATCCTAGACTTTCCCACAAGGGGGATCATTCTCTAAGCATTTACCCTGTGAAGCCTCTTAAAAGTCCTATATGTCTCACTGAGATCAGCTCTCATTCTTCTAAATTCCACTGAGTAGAGATCCAACCTGTTTAACCTTTGCTCACAAGACAATTCCTCCATACTGGGGTTGATCCTAGTGAACGTTCTCTGAACTGCCTCCAATGAAATGACATATTTCCTTCAATAAGGGGACCAAAGCTGTCACAGTACTCTAACTGTGGTCTCACCAGCATCTTGTTCAGTTGCAGTAAGATTTCCCTACTTTTATACTCCAAACCCTTTGAAATAAGGGCCAACATTCCATTAGCCTTCGTTATTACCTGCTGCACCGTGTGCTAGCTTTCTGTGTTTAATGAACAAGTACCTCCAAGCCCCTTTCTGTGGTGGCCTTCTGCATTTAAATTAAAGTTTTCTTCTCACTTCCAAAATGAACAACTTTACATGTTCCCACATTACACTCCATTTACCAACTTTTTGCTCACTTTGTTAACCTATCAATAGCTCTCCATGTACTGAATAAAAACCAAAAGAACAGCGGGTGCAGTAAATCAGAAACAAAAATAAAAGTTGCTGGAAAAGCTCAACAGGTCTGGCAGCATCTGTGGAGAGAAATCAGAGTTAACATTTCCAGTTGAGTGTCCCTGCCTCAAACTTTCCAAATACTGTTTGTGACCCTCTCACAACCTGACTTTCCACCTATTTTTGTAATGTCTGCAAATTTGGCTCCAGAACATTTGCTTTCTTCCTCCAAGGCCTAAGACATTGCAGCCAAGTCCATAACCCTTAGGCATAATGAAAAATTCAAAGGAAATCAGCTATGCTGACAGAATCACAACAGTGATTCAGAAAATGTGTTTTCATCAACTTTATGGAGTTGTTGAGCAGAATACTGTTTTCCAAAGGTTTCCAAATAATTTGTTGGTGAAATAATTCCACAGAGGCCATTTTCTCATCACCAAACCATTGTTTATTTGCACATAAACAGTCCTTGACTGTAATTCTGCCTCATCTAGAATTGAGCACCAGAGTGTCTCTGACACTCACCCTTTTTCTTTGTCAGCCAGGGATCCCTGATTGTACTAGATTAAGAGCCATAATCAGGGGACTAATTTACAATGACATCCAATTGGCTGACTTCATTATAATCACTACATTTGGGTGCTTCATTTCTTGTTACACACTCAAATCTGTAAGAAGCCAATAATATTAGACATTTGGAGATGGTAAATAACAGAGGGAAGACATTAGAGAAGAGCCCCATGGAGATTCACAGCTGCCCTGGCGATTCATAAGATTTTTCATATGTAACCAGGCATTTGAAGCAACAACTCAATAAATACTTCTGCATATTATATTTATAAACTCTCATGTCCTTAGTTAAATAATTTTTAAAATCTTTCTTTTATTGATGTCAGAGGGGACTTGGTAGTGCAATGACAATGTCACTGAGATGGTAATCCAAGGTCCACGCTGATTCAGGGGAAGTGGTCAAAACTCACTATGTAAAGGGTGAGAACATAATTTGAGCTCATACATCATGAATTTAAAACTGTGTCGTGAAGCAGTCCACAATTGTAAGAAACAACCTGGTTTACTAATCTCCTGAAGAATTTGTTGTTTTGACCTGGCCTACCCACATGTGCATGTGATTCCAGATCTAAAGAAATGCAAATGATTCTTGGCTGTCCAACAGTCTAACAAATCACTCAGTACAAGGAAGATTACAGTAGGGTGACACAGTTACAGTTTAACCTTGCCAGTGATGCCTAGATCCCATGAAAGAATTAAGAAAAAAAGACTTTAAATTCACAGTATAGTTGTACTGCATATTGGGATAATTGCGATGAGTAGACTTTGAGATGGTAGACAGTGAACAAAAGTGTTTGAAATGTTGTGGGATGAATAAAAAAAACAGAAGGACTGATAAAGAGGAGGAAGAGACCATTTGGTGCATTGTGTTTGTACTGGTAACTCTTCAACTCTGAAGCTCAGCATTCTATTTTCAATTTAATTTGCCCTTTTGCAGTAGGTTTTGTCTTTTTTTCTTTTTTAGATACTATCTATGCTGAAAAGTCAATGCTGAATGCTTGATTCATGAATTTCTGACCTTGATAATGAACTAAAGTTATGACAGTATATAGTTATGTTTAATCAACCTGTCATGGCACTCCTCTGGAGCAAGTGGGGCTGGGACTCAGGTCTCCTGGCTCAGATGCAGGGACGTTCCCACTGCACCACAATAGCCATATGTCACAATGTCAATACTTTCCTGCTGGTGAGTAATGAGATAAATATTGTTCACAAATTGAAATGCAAGCCTCCATATTAAGCAGTTTTTGTTTGTAACAGGATGCTGAATGCCTCAAACCATTGAGCTGGAGTTCTCAGATGTAACTTTCTTTTCTCCAGATAACTCTTTCCTCGTCTCTTGTCAATGTGAATTGCATACAGGCACACAATCCTTTATCCGAAATCCTTGTTTTTCGGAATTCGGAATTTTTTGGATTTCAGAATAAATGACATTTTCACAGTGAAATCAAAGAAATTACCTAACAGCAGGTGCACGTGTGAGTAGTACGAGTGCTGAGAGACAATTGACGCCTGCCAGTGCTGGGCCACACCGCTGAGACGTATAAGATTATTAAACGATTGGACACTCTGGTGGCAGGAAGCATGTTTCCGCTGATGGGTGAGTCCGAACCAGAGGACACAGTTTAAAATAAGGGGTAGGCCACTTAGAACAGAGTTGAGGAGAAACTTCTTCACCCAGAGAGTGCTGGGTGTATGGAATGCTCTGCCCCAGAAGACTGTGGAGGCCAAGTCTCTGGATACTTTCAAGAAAGAGTTGGATAGAGCTCTTGAGGATAGTGGAATCAAGGGTTATGGGGATAAGGCAGGAACAGGATACTGATTGAGGATGATCAGCCACGATCATAATGAATGGTAGTGCTGGCTCGAAGGGCAGAACGGCCCACTCCTGCACCTATTGTCTATTGTCTATTGTCCATTGCCACAGCACATCTGAGTGACATTTTTCAAGTGGATGTGGAGTTGGGTCACCTGTTCGCATGCCAAAATGACACTCCACATTCCACGAAAAGGATTTTGGATTTTGGATTTTGGAGCTTTTCAGATTTCAGAGTTTTGGATAAAGAATTATGTACCTGTATTTGTTGTATTGTGCTCCTTTTAAAAATAAGAGGAGAAAATGTGATGGTTCATAATTCCCACAGATGTTGTTTATGAAGACTAAAATGAGGACACAGTTATTGAAGTGTTGGGCTAAGAAGCACCTTCTAAATCCATCCTTCTTTTGTTTTCATCATGAAGGCTGCACTGGTCCTTCAACTGCAGCAACCATGTAAGTGTTGCAGCCACACCAGATTTCCCTACCTAGTCTCACAAAAACAGCGGCTTTCAATAAGGATGCTGGACTGGCCATGTGGAAAAAGTGAAGAAGTTTAACAGGGTCATGATAGGGTTACTTCTGGGTGTGCAACCACAGTGACAGTGAAATTCTGGTCCTAACTCCGCTCAGAGAATGACCTAATTTGCCATTGTTGGTCCATTTGAGTGAGACTGTTTGGCATACTTACATCTGTCTTGTTGATGGCAAGTACCATGGAACATTGGGAAGAATGCCAATTGGAAGAATAGTTTGCTGTTTTTTGGTTGTTGTGGGTTGACAAAAAAAGTGAAAATAAAACAACGATGAATTACATCTGTTTTGGTAGATGTACAGACCTTTTTTGATCCTTATGTAAGGTCCAGTTGGTAAATGTGTTTTGTTCTGTGGAAAGGAGACCCAGATTAGGTATAGCATAGAGTATTCCTTCCATTACAAGAGCTACAACATGGATAGATGTAAAGTGAAACTTTCCTCCATATTTTCCTATAAATACTCTCAAGTTGGGAGCAGATAAATATGAATTAAAGGTTTACGCTTCGTCATCAAGAACTCCCAGATCATTAATAGGGTGGTTCAATATAGAGTAAAGATTCTCTACTCCATTCTCAGAATGTGTCTTTGCTCCAAACTTAGAAAAACATTCTAACAGCAACAGTGGCATTATTATTATACAGACCTGCTGGTCTTATGGCTCACCTCAGTGAGATTAGTTATGTTTATGTAGCATTTGGTACCAAGAAACATTGACAGCGAAGAAACGTGTTCCTTAGGTATTTTGTTGGTTGACATAAGAGAAAGAATATATGATTTTGATTGTACACAACAATCTTAATGTATTTAACGTTATTCCTAAACTCTGTAAAGGCCAAAAGAACTGTGGATGCTAGAAAACAGAAATAAAAACAGAAATTGCTGGAAATGTTCTGCAGGTCCAGCTGAATGGATATCTTCCATATAAAAACCAACTTTTTCCTTGCTAACATCAGTTCTGAGGAAGAGTCACTGGACACAAAATTTTAACTCTGATTTCTCTCTACAGGTGCTGCCAGACCTGGTGAGCTTTTCCAGCAAGTTCTGTTTTCATTCTTAAACCCTATTTTATTTTAGACCCTCCTAATTCAATCAATCAATCAAAATAAGATTACTCTCAGCTCTGGCAATGCTATTGCATCAAAATCTGTACAAAGGGTTGATTTGACTTTTATTTCTCCCATTTCTGGGCAAAGTGTTCTGATTATCTTCTTGCGATATGTGTCACAGAGCTCAGAATTATTGCTTATAACAGAGGATTTAATAGCTCAGATTGTAAAAGCCTTACATTGTGAGGTACTGAAACAAACAAAGTCCCAAGTTTGACCTCTGGCCTCTCTTTAGTAAATACCAACTGATATAATTGCTGAAGCATTAGAATTGGAAAACAACATTCCACTTCTTGATAATACTCCAGTGACTGCAGCCAAAAACAGTTTAGAATTTGGAAGTTCAGTGAAGAAATGCTCTGCTTGGCTGCACTGCTCCAACAGTCAGTATCTGGCATTGCAGCAAGAATAGTCATTTCAGTGAAGTACTGGAAGGCAGATGGCACTTGTAGAAAATTAGCCAGCAAGTCTTCAGCAAAGACGGGCAGAAAATTGGAAAAAAAGTTAATTGCTGCTGGAATTGTTACAACAACCCTGTTTTTAGGTATTTTAATGTCTCTTAATACGAGGGCGAGATACAATGGATGGTGGAAATTTGAAATAAACATGGGAAATGAAAGCAGAAAATGGTTTGAATAGTCAACATGTCTGGCAGCATCTGTGGAGGGAGAAACAGAGTTAATGTTCCAGGTGGATGTCATCAAAAGTGGAAGAAGTTAGAGATGTAACAGGTTTTTAAATCAGAGGGAATGGAAGAGTGGAATGAATAAAAGGGAAGATAGGATGGAAGGAGGGAGAAACTAAGTGTTAAAAGGGATGACTCTATAAAGTGACCTTTTCATAGTTTTTCTTTCCCTCTTGCTTCCCTTGCCTCTGTGTTTTCTCAACCACTGCATTCCAAACTCTTTCAAGGCTTAAACATTGTCACATCTGTTTAGGCTAATAATTAAGAGTGAGTTGGGGAGTCATGTGGGAGGAAGGTCCTGTTAAAGAGCTGTTATAACATGCTCAGAGCTTCACTACAGCTATTATTGTCTCAGAATCGAGAATCCCAACATTCCACTTCATGACCTCACTTTGAAGTCCCAACTCCTACTTTGGGAATCCCTGATCCAAACCATTTTGAACTTTTATTTCAGTTTTCGTAAAAGGGCCCGAAAAGGTAACCATGTTTCTCTCTCTAGAGTCGCTTCTAGGACTGCTGAGTATTTCTAGCATTTTTTGTTTTTGCTTTAACATCTCTTTTACAGTTTCTACAGTCCTTGAATCTCCCAGGTTGGATTGTTGAATTCTATTGATGCAAGTCTGGGGTCCTTTCCATTTTGTCAAAGAAAAGTAACCCTCAAAAGAAAAAAGATGCAGCAGCAATTTAAGAAAATGACTCTGATGGTACCGACACTCTGGCCTGTCTGTGCTGTCACCACTCACTGTTGGTGGAATATTTTTCATTCATGATGGTACAGGCCTTGTTTGTCACAGCAAGAACGTCTTTTACTCTTCAGTTGGTGACTGGGCCTCTCTTAATTATTGGTCTGAAAATACTGTTTCAGCTTATATCCTGCCTACTCCTATTGAACGTTTTGTTGAACTGTGATACTTCCTTAACTGGGCCAGAGTTAGGTTCTGTGAAATGGTTCCTGATGTCCACCCTAACTTCCTAGAGAAATCTATTCTGAAAACTTTGACAGAATACAGATGGGATTTCGATTGTATAATCTTCCTGTTGCTTGACCTGTGTTCAAAGTTTCTAGAATAATGCTGAAAAGTGATGTGTTGTTATTGTGTTGACGGAGCAGTTACATTGAATAAAGACTGGTACCAGATCATTTGAAAGCAAGAGGAAGCCACAAACAAATCTCCTCGTCCGATCCATATCTCGAAAATAAGAGGCAAACATATAGGAAGTTAAGAAACAGAAAAAGGATAACACTGCTGAAGAATATATCTCTGTTGTATCCTCATTTGAAAAAAAAAACATCCGCAGTGCACCATTTCTCAAAGAATTCTTCTCTCTGATCCATTTGAGTGGTTGTTGGCATGCTTCAATTGCTGGCAGCTGGTATCATGGAACATTGGCAGAGACTAAGGAATACATTAACAGACAACTTTATTTGGCCAGCCATTTGCTTTATGGTAGTTTTAGAAAAATAAATTCAGAATTCATTGAGTATTTTTGTGTTGATTGGTTCTGAACTCCATTGATGGTTCAGTTGAAAATGGATTACCTTATGTAAATGAAGTGTTCATAAATTAGTTATACTGTATCCTAGAGAAGTCTGAAGCTACTTTTATACACTCCCAACAAATTATCCACAGTAATATATTGTTTAAAACTTCCTCTACACTGCTTTATTAAGTGCTTTCAGATTAACTACAATGCAGTTAAATACAGAATATGGCTTCTTGGAACCCCTCATCAAACCCTCCCATATCAGATATTGCACAGTAGGGAGCAGTGTTAAATGTCTTCTATTTTGCTGTTTAAATCTCTTATAGGTTAGAGACAAAGCAATAATATGTTGGGTAAAGTTTTCAAGATACAATAATATTTTTATGAACAGGCACCTGTTGGACCAGGAATATGCCAGTTTATCAAATATTCTGGTAAATCAAGAGGGGTGCAGAACTGCAATAAACCCTTGGTTCGGCCACTGTTGGAATATTGCATGCAATTCTGGTCTCCTTCCTATCGGAAAGATGTTGTGAAACTTGAAAGGGTTCAGAAAAGATTTACAAGGACGTTGCCAGGGTTGGTGGATTTGAGCTATAGGGAGAGGCTGAACAGGCTGGGGNNNNGATGGGTATATGAATAGGAAGGGTTTGGAGGGATATGGGCCGGGTGCTGGCAGGTGGGACTAGATTGGGTTGGGATATCTGGTCGGCATGGATGGGTTGGACCGAAGGGTCTGCTTCCATGCTGTACATCTCTATGACTCTATGACTCTATAAGTGAAGCTTTGCAACATTAACATCTCTCAAAAAAAATTATGTAAAAACTTCAACACATCTTCTAAAGTCGTTGTAAAAGCACACAGTAAGTAATAGAAATGTAATGCAGGGGGTATACACATCACTGTTACATTTATATTACAGATAAATACTCAGACATTGCAGTCGATTATGGTATTTGAGGTAATATGATTTTTGCCAGTTTATTAAGAGCACTGGTTGATAAAGTGCTGATTCAAACGAAGTTTGCTGTACATTATTTTGAGCTATTAAGGAAGGTGTAACATAGTTTAGATTCACAGAAAGCATCCTGAACGCTGCAGTACTCCCAGGCTGTTTATAGCACAAGCTGATGCATACTACACCAGTTCCAACATTAGATGAGCAAATGTCATTGAAATTTACAGCACAGGTTGAGAGAGTGCTTTATAAAGCATATGGGATCTGAGCTTTATAAATAGAGGTGCAGCATAGAAATGTGGGGAAGGCGTGTTAAACCTAATGAAGTACTTAATAAATGATAAAAATCAATGACTCAGCCTCAACTGCAATATTGCAGCTGAGTTCTAGATGGATGTGAAGACTTTAGAGAGGGTACAGAAAAGGGTCAAGAGGATGAGATGTGGGACTTCACTTATGCAGATGGATTGGAGAAGCCGGAACAGTTCTCTTTGGAGAAAAGTAGGTTGAGAGAAGATTTGATTGAGGTGTTCAAAATCATGAGTGATGATGTTGTGATGTTGTGATATTGCATGTACCAATGATAAGGCAAGTATGTAGCTTTCAGAGAGTTAAGTGATGACATTAGTGCCATGCGGTGTTCTTGTACAAAGTTATCAGTTTGGTCTTGAATAGCTACTACTGCACTGTCTAATCAATCAGGAAAGTCAATTAGTCAACAGCTTGAGTCCAGATTATACCAGTGTCTGAGATAAAATTGTAACGTATCTCCTTGCTCTATGAATTAAGTTTAGAATCTTGCAATACAGAAGAGGCCCTTCAGCCCATCAGGTCTGCAATGACAAACCCAGACTAAATCTGCATTAGTCCCACTTCCAGCACTAGGTCCAGAGCCTTGAGTATTATTTCAAGTGCTGAAAATGTGTTGCCAGAAAAGCGCAGCAGGTCAGGCAGCATCCAAGGAACAGGAGAATCGATGTTTTGGGCATGAGCCCTTCTTCAGGGCCCGAAACGTCGATTCTCCTGTTCCTTGGATGCTGCCTGACCTGCTGCGCTTTTCCGGCAACACATTTTCAGCTCTGATCTCCAGCATCTGCAGCCCTCACTTTCTCCTCTATTATTTCAAGTGTTCATACACATATTTTTTAAGTTGTGAGGAGTTCCAGCCTCAACTACTAGACTCCAACCACCCTGTGGGTGAAAAAGAAGTTTTCTCAAATCCCCTCTGAACCTATTGCCTTTCACCTTCGAATTATGATCCTTTGTTTTTGATCCTTTAACTAAGGAGAAAACCCTTTCCAGTGCATTCTCATCCTTCTCATGGAGTGAAGAGCAGAACTGCACACAATATTCCAGCTGTGGCCTTAACAACGCCCTATACAGTTCCAACATGACATCCTTCTCTTATAATCTATGCCTCAACTGATAAAGTAAGTGTCCCATATGCCTCTTTAACTACCCTATAAACCTGGCTGCCACCTTCAGCAAATTGTAGACACAAACACCAAGTTACTTCTGTTCATCTGAGCTTTCTAGTGCCCTGCTTCTATTACTTCTGTTAACCTTCTGTTACTAATTTTCTGTAAGACACCAGTTTCGGTGTTTGTTTCCAGTGTTAATAAAATAATTCTTGAGAATACTTCAAGTGGAAGGATTTAAGGTAATTGGCAAAAGTTAAGGTAATGGTGACAAAAGAAAAATCATTTTGCAGTGAATGGTTAGGATCTGGATTGGACTGCCCGTAATAGAGGTGGAGTCAGGTTCAATTGAAGCATTAAAAATTAGGGAATTAGGTCATTATTTGAAAAACAAAATTGGGAAGGACTATGGGGGATTATATGGGAGTGCTACTGGATATGTTGTTTTTGTTGCAAAGGCTGAGCATGGACATGTTGAATGGCCTCTTTTGTGTAACCATTCTATGATTCTGTGACTCACTCAGTGTACTCAAGTGCAATAATTGTCTCTCATTATTCTGAAAGTCTCTGATTTAGTCAGCCAGATACCGGGTGCATCATCTGAGTTTGCATTGAGAAGATTTTGCATATTACTTTTGGAGTACAATGTAGGTAAAGCCAGTAACTGTTCCGTAATATCGAGATCCCAAAGGAGGGAGATGAATGATCAGCTAATTTGGAAAAGTGCCTAAAACACGACACCGATCAATGTTAAACAATGTAATGAAATCATGGACAACGGAACAGGCAGAAAGGACATTGGGGCTGAAATAGTCATCAACAGGACAACAATTCTGATAATGCATCTTATTCTCAGTTCTGTGTTGAAATGTCAGTGTGGATTACGCACTCAGTGTCCTAGAATGAAAGTCAAACTTCGTAACTGTCTGCCTCAGAGGTGAAAGGGTCACCAGTGGAGCCATGATGATGCTTTGAGAACTTGCATTCATACAGTACTATTTGCATATGTTGCAAAGTGCTGTAAAAGCAATAAATTAATAACAGTACATTATAGCACTTTTAACATAACACAATGTGCTTAGATCTACAATGGGACTTTGGCAATCAGGTTCCTCATTTTGTGATGAGACTGCTGTCAGCTAAATCAGTCTGATACAGATAAGTATTGTCATCATGCATAAAACTAGCCAGCACATTCATACAGAACATGGGGTAGTGAAATTAAGAAATATGAATCACTATTGTATGCCAAAGTAAATATTTTTGGGTAGATTCATATCTGCTATGTAAAGCGTGGAAACAAAAATAGGCAGCGCCCATAATTTAAAAAAAACTCCATTATCAGGAGAACATTGTCAACCTCATCAGTGCTTGTTCTTATCTCTGTAGCCCTCCCCAAACAATGCTGTACAATAGATGAATAAGTCACCTTGGAATTGTCTCACCAGAATGGAAAAGATGAGTCAAACATTTTCAAAGAACAAGCACCTTTAGTAATTGGCAATTTATGAATCTTCACTCTCGCACTCAATTTTTGTTATTTTACTAAATGCAAATTGTGTTTCATTTGGTTAACGTTTTATGTGCCCTGCATTGCAAAACTATATGTTCCAAAGTACAGAACTGTGCTTTGTCATATGGTGCATTTCCAACTAATGCCTAATTTTCCTGAGAAAATTCATGCAGAATTAGACAGTTCTGTGCTAAAGGCACGGACCCTGAATTAAAATTAATGAAAGACTTATTTGCGCAGAAGTGTTACTGATATAATGCCAATAGCTAGCTTGACCTTTCTCATAAGATATTGTAGCTCTGCAGAAAGCTTCAATGTTGTACCTTCTCTGGTGACTCAGTTGGCTAATACACTACTGCTGTAATACATTGGATAAAACAATAAAGTCTTGACATTCCTCTTTCTCTATGAAGTAACTGGTCTCTGTTGGAGCAGTGTAACTTTTACCATAAATGACCTTGGCCAGACATGGAGAAGTTCACCATGCCTCCCTTCTGATCGTGAATGTAAAGGTTAGATTTGCTTCTTCATATCATGAGTGTAGTTTAACTATCATTTATGAATAGATATGCATTCATTTAAATTACCATCCTCAGAATCATATTTTGAGTAGCTTAATGCTTCCATTAAAACAGTGACCAAGGTAATTTCATACAGATGTGTCTGAGGGAAAACTCTTCAGTGAAACGTTTCTTTCATTTGTTATAATGTAGTGAAAATGTACCATCAATATTCAATGATTATTATTGGACTTAAATACCCGAGGCTCTAAGGACATAAAATGGTTTTATAAAGGACAAATATTGACGTAGAATAGTTGCCGAGCTCAGGAAGCCATCAGTAAACAAGGATCAGTCGGTCAAAATAAACGGCTTTATAAAAGGACACTGAAAAATAAGATCTGTATGTCCCAGTTGTCTCAGACCTTTCCAAAAGTTACACATTGAGATGTAAAGTGGTGTGTAGAATATTCAGCTTGGGAATACAATGATCAGACTCAGGAATATAGAAATGGATTTTTAATCAATATTAGTAGAAGAGAGACAAGGAAAGTGGATTTGTGAAGAATTAGAAGCCTCCCTCTCAACTTCAAACTCAGAAACAACCAGATGCAGAACAACTTGGATAAACAACAACCATTCACTGAGAACTTTGGGACATCTGCAACTTCATCGTTATGGAGAAAAGAAGGAAGCAAGTAAACAATTGGATTTAGGCCTTTTTCTGCTCACAATTCAGAGACTCTAAAGGAGGGTAAACTGTAAATGACTTTAGCTTCTGCCTGTATCAGATATCACCATCTTCCCTTTCTTGATAGCTTATTACTTCTGCATTGTGAGTATGTTTGTTATTGCACTTTTTGATATATTATTATTTATTCATGGCATATGGCTATGTCAGCATTAATTTCTCATCCCCAGAGTCAACAACGTTGCTGAGGGTTTGGAAAACTTTGGAGGCCAGACCAGGTAAGGATGACAGATTTCCTTCCATGAACGATATTAGAGAACCAGAAGGGCTTTTACATCTATTGACAGTATTTACATGATTGCCATTAGGCTAGCATTATATTCAATGTGAATGTCATCTACAGACACAGTGTTATTTGAACCTACGACCCCAGCAAATTGGTCTGTGGTTCTGGGTTATTAATTCAGTGACATTACCACCACATCATCTCTTCAGGTAATAAAATTCCACTCTCTATCACTCAAGATGATCTGCTTAATTATGTATAATTGCAGTTAATAGCTACATATAAAAACAAAATTATTGTGTCTGGTCAAGAGAGGTCAAAAAAGACAAGAGCCATAACCCTTCCTCACCTGGTCATAACACTATACAATTTTGTAGGATAAAGTCTAGTCAGAAACATCAAATCTAGTCACTTCACCATGACATAAATTACCTGGTTCTTTCCACTTTACAGTCACCTGGTGACAACTGCAGTACTCCTGGAAAAAAGAATTCTGGCAGGATTTCAAATGCTACATGGGACAAAAGTGTTCTGCAACAACATCACCCTCTAACACTCCTTTGGTGAAACTTGTCAGGGTCCCTCACAAAGTGGGAACGTGTAAGAGAGGACAATGAACTTGAGTAATTTAGGAGATATATTAGAAGGAGTGATTAATGACATGATTTAAGATTTAGGTTTTGAAAAGGCTTTTAAAGGTGGGATTATATGTTGCTAGGCAAAGGGCTTTAGGAAGGGCATTAACAGAGTGCATGGCCTTGAGGGGCATAGGCTTTGACATTGATGGAAGAATTTACTATATGCCAATGATCTTTGACTGTGATTCACAGAGTCATAGAGTAAGAGAGATCTACAGGCCAAAAAAATGGACCTTTGGCCCATTGTACCCCTGTCAGTCAAAAACAGCTACCAAACTATTCTCATCCTATTTTCCAGCACTTGGCCCATAACCAACAGTAAGTCAGGATATGAAGAGGCTATGACAATAATCATATATTTTATAATGGGGCAAATTATACAACTTAGATTTCCTTGTCGAGATCTTTGCTAACCAGGAAACCATATCAAGCAATCTCGAGAGTGTGAGGATGTTGAAAGGAGTGCTATGTTAGAGACTATAATAACTTCTATCTAACTTTAGAATCTCACATCTATGCAATGTTTACAAAGTACACTGATAACAGGTCTGTGATGTCAGCACCAGTCAACCATGGAGCCAGGGACCAGCATCACATAACTTATATTAGTCAGCTTTATAAACATTGTTTATGTTTGACCTTGATCTCACTCAAAGAAAAGGAAACACCCTTGAGTCAGCCAGCCTTAGAAACACAATTTCTTTTGAAGGTGAAAAAACAAGAAGAGCCAATGTTCATCCATGAGTTTAAAGCTATGCTTGTAAGCTAATGAAACACGGTTGATTTAGTGGAGACCCATTTGTAAAACGGGGAGTAAAAATAGGAAAACATTAATGTCAGCTTTATTTAATTGATAGTACTTCCTATTCGAAGTCAAAAAGTGAATTCAAATTGTACTTTGGGCGAGATGGTGAATCGAAGTTTTGATGACTATGCGCTGGGATCCCTCCCCAAATGTAAACTGAACACTTCATCACATCCATCTCATCTACCAAGTATTTGTTCACAAACTTCTGGTATTTCCTTCGCTAGTTAATATTTATTGTGAAGAACCTTATAAATTCTTTCACTCCCTGTAGACTTTGGAAATTTCCCACATTTAGAAACACATAAGACAGAGTTACATCTGTTTTCCATAGCTTTTTTTCTTGAGAACAGTCATTAGCCTGAAGCCTGAGACTATAGATTAAGAAACATCACTCTGTATCAAGTGTGGCTGGCCAGCAGCCTCTTGTACTCTTACTGCCTGCCATGGATCTGTTGGAAATGTTTGTAGGATGCGAACCAATCGTAAGACCGCACCTTCTGTGGCCCCTGGCGTGGGACTTGAACATGGAGCTTCTAGCTGACAGGCAGGGGCACTACGCATAGCGTCTCAAGAATTCCTTGGCCTCAAATTGCAAAAAAAATTGTTTTGTTTCCTCCTGCTTCTGCTAATAAAATATTTTTTTTTATGAAAAGGACCAGTTAAATTTCCAGATGTGAATCAAAGTTAGGAGATTATGAATTTGAACTCAGTAAGTGAATTTAAACAAAACTCAGTTCAAGTTGAACTTCGGGTTTTAAATTTTTACTAAATAGTAAGCAATAAGTTAAAACACAATCCCTAGATGAAGAGTCATTTTGGACTTGCAACATTAACTTTGTTTCTCTTTCCACAGATATTAAAAGACTTGCTGGGTTTCTTCAGCATTTTCTGGTTTTACTTCACATTTTCAGTCTCTGTAGTATTTTGCTTATATTCAACCAGAATTCCTCCAAGTTTTAACATTAGTCAAATGGATATAAAGGTTTTCTGGAAACTTGGTTCAAAAATTTATTATAACTGCCATGGAGACATGATTTAGGAATTTGATGTTGTTTGATCCTATTTTTCAACAATCTGATGAACCAGCAAGAAATAAAGCAGTTTCATGCTGTGCATGACTACCTGAAAATAAACCAGCCTGCAACTAAAGGTGGAGGGTTTGTGCTATAGGGAGAGGCTGAATAGACTGTGGCTGCTCCCTGCAGCTTTGGACTCTGAGGGGTGAACTTCTAGAGATTTATAAAATGGATAAGGGCATGGATAGGGCAAATAGACAAGGTCTTTTCCTTGAGGTGGGGGAGTCCAACACTAGAGCGCATTGGTATAGGGTGAGAGGGGAAAGATTTAAAAGGGATCTAGGGGCCAACGTTTTCACACAGAGGGTGGTGAGTGTATGGAATGAGCTGCCAGAGGAAGTGATAGAGACTGGTACGAATACAACATTTAAAAGACATCTGGATTCCTATATGAATATGAAGGGTTTAGAGGGATATGGGCCAAATGCTGGCACATGGGACTAGACTGATATAGGATATCTGGTCAACATGGATGAGTTGGACCGAAGGGTCTGTTTCCATGCTGTATATCTCTATGAGGTGATGACTCTAACCAAAGGTTATTGAAGAATATGAACTAATCTTGATTGTTATCAATAACATCTTGGTGCCCTTTCCTGGATTCATGACAAATTCAAACTACAGTGTTCTGGGAATTTCTTCCATGCAGTATATTTGATAACGTAAACAGACTGTCTAGTTCTTACAACTGCTCTGACCAATTTTATTGTTCTCCAAATGTTGTTAGCTTACGAAAATCCTGAATTTACTGCATGCTGGGCTTCCATTTTGGAGAATACATGACAAGTTGGACCAATCATTTGCACATTCTACTGGTATGTCCTTCTGGAGAAATTCTAAAATTGTCCATAATCTCACCTGGCCAGAAATGGGGCATAACAATTAGCTTCATTGTCCCTAGGTTAGGGAGCAAAACTCATCCATTGTTTCCATTACCTGCCTGCTTCATAGGGACTGCTGCTGGAAACTGTGTGAATGGATGTTCTTTGAACCAAACATTGAGTTTGTTTTATGACAAAATGCAAAATAGGAACAGCGAAAATGAAACCCTTCCAAATCCCATATTGTGTATCGTACAAATAGATAGTATCACCACCAGTGAATATGAATATGATGTGACACCACACATGAACCACAATATAATCTAATACGTCAGCAAGTTAAGTTCCTTATCATTAATTCTCACTGTAAAATAAACAAAGGCAATGCTTTGAAGTGATGTGTAACCTGAGTTGTATTTTGAGAATAGCTTCAAAGAGATGCATGTCGAAAGGTCATTGAGACAGAGTCATTGAAAGGTTGGCAAAATACAACAGTTTCTGTAGAGGTTCTTTCACCTCATTAGACTCGGTGGAAACTTAACCTGACTAAAATGACAAAATTTGCTTGGTGTCACCATGAAGGAGGCTAATGGTATCAAATCACAAATACAAAACTGCTGTGTGTTTTGATATGGCTCAATTTATCAAATAGGAACAATAACAGCCAAATCCTTCACTACTTAATTGCCTGGAAATGCATCGCAATGTCTCTGTACTGAAAATATTTCTTCTTGAGGGGAGCATAGATTTAAGATGAGAGGAGGAAAGTTTAAAGTAAATGCGCGAGGGATTTTTTTACACAGAGGGTGATTGGTGCCTCAAACGTGTTGGGGAAGTGGTAGAAGCAGATATGATCACAACGTTTAGGATGTATTTAAACAGACACATGAATTAGGCAGGAAATAGAGGAAGACTGACAATTTGCAGGCAGATGTGTTTAGTTTATTTTGTATCATGGGGGGGGTGGGTGGGCACAGACATGGCAGACCAAAGAGCTTGTTCCTCTGCTGTACTGTTCCACATTGAGTGAAGTTAGGTGATTTTTATAAAAGACGTTTTGAGCTACTGCAGCAAGAAAAGATAAAGTGCACCTGAGTATAGATTGTGTTGGTATAATTTTCTTGCCTAGTTCAAATGATACCATTCACTCTTTGGTAACTTGTGCACATGTAACAGCTTTTCACCTATGAGCTTAAACTGCAAGCGTATAAGTTCAAGAAATTTTCAGCTGTGACTCAATATTAAGAAAGGTCTTTGCCTGAGATATTTTCATCAATGTGGATTAGAGGCACTCAATTTGTCACAATTTGCCTTTATGCTAACTCACTGTTAGATCCCGACTTTGGATATTTTCAATATGATTAGGGTTGGGTTAGCTGCGTGCTACTTCCTTGTGAGCAGCCAACTGAGGTCATGTTTTAATAATAATGGGCCTATTAAGAACAAGTTATAGCTCAAAACAGAAAATGCTGTGGTGGAAGCAGGGATGAAGGGGCTTCAGTGGCATTAGGGACTAGCAACATAATAACAGGAGGAGGCCTTTTAGCCTCTCAATGAAATGATTGTGAGTTTGTGATATAAATCTATATAGCAAATGTTGATCCACATCCCTCAATACCTATCACTAAAATCTATCAAACTGTTATAAAATTGACAATTGATCTAGCATTAACTGCTATTTGTGGAAGAATTCAAAACTTCTACCACACTTTGCATGGAAACATTTTTCCTCATTTCACGCAAGCTCTCTTGCCTTTAGTTCTGGACTCCACAATTAATACAAATGTCTGTCTTTTCTGTCATCTTCATTTATAAGGATTGGTTAATGTGCTCCCATTGGATTACATAATATCTGGGCAAACATCTGCAGTAGCTTATCATTGCCTTTTGCAGAATAGTTGACCAGAAAATTTTCCTGTTCTTATTGCTGATTGTCTGGCTTGTAGGAATTAATGGACAACCTCTTTGGCCACATTACAAATGTATCTTCCATGGCCAGCAAATTTAAGCATGGGAGTTAAGCACAGAGCTTCGGGGCTAGGGGTAGAAACATTTCTTGGCACCACAAACTTCACTCTTAGTAATAGTCAAGACTGGCCCCACGTTCATTCCAGCGCACATAAAACCATATGCCCACAAGAATCAATATAGGAAACTCACACCACTTTATCCTGAGGCCAGTGCTCCTACTAACCTTTCTATTAAGAGTGTAAGAAGGTTTGAACAACATATAGATCAAACATTTTGTTCTTTTCTAAACAAGACATACTCTCAAAAAAAAACATTTACTCAAATATTTTCATCACATTGCAAAGCCGTCGAAGAACCAACAAAGCAATGCATATCTGTAATATGGATGCTGCGTCATTTTTATCCTACTGAGAACTTAAACAGGAAGGCATTTTAAAATATCTACAATAATTATTCCAGTACCAGAGGTCTGCTTCATATGGGTGTCACTTAAAAATGGTTTATCAGGCTTACGCATCATTAACTGTAAAACAGGCCTCTGGCTAGTTACAGCAGGGTGAGTCTTTCAGTGTGTAATCTAATATATCTGATGCATTTGTCTCATCAGCTCTAATAAAAATTGACATTAAATTTCATCATGGAACTGCTGTGTTTTTTGACTCTTTGAGTACTGAATATCACTAGTTGTTTCAAAAATATAAACATTTTCCCATCATCTAATATTTGCAATGCTAGTGTTGTATGAATTTTGAATGCTGAATGTTATCGGGTGCAGCTGCAACATTATAGGCTGGAACAAAATCTGAAGCCAATTTCCTTTCATAGTAATATCCATTTGCACTTTGGTGCCATTGGGGGAGAATTGACTGCAATCTTAGTAAATAATACTTCATACATTCATGTGCTTTTCTTTTGCTATTCTAATGGAGTTGTAAATTTATCACCTCCATAACAAGAGCAAATGCAATGTTATTGCATTAAATGTCAACCACAACCAATATCCCTAATAATATTTTGTAACCCATTTCTTTTAATTCAGTTCACAACTTCCTGGGGTCGGGGAGTCCAGAACTAGAGGGCATAGGTTTAGGGTGAGAGGGGAAAGATATAAAAGAGATGTAAGGGGCAACTTTTTCACACAGAGGGTGGCACGTGTATGGAATGAGCTGCCAGAGGAAGTGATGGAGACTAGAACAGTTACAACAATTATAACATTTAAAAGGCATCTGGATGGGTATATGAATAGAAGGGGTTTGGAGGGATACTGGCCAGTTGCTGGCAGGTGGGACTAGATTGGGTTGGGATATCTGGTCGTCATGGATGGGTTGGACCGAAGGGTCTGTTTACTTGCTATACATCTCTATGACTCTATGACTAACTGTATTCCTTTTGTTAATGCTATTTTGCTTAAAATGACTTTGCCACAATTGAGAGATTTGAGGTTGAGGAAATTTCAGGAACGACCTGGAGCAGTTTGATCTGAAGACACAATTGCCCAGTGATCTTGGACAGCAAGCTTGATGTTGATTTTGTTATTTGATTGTCACAAGCCTGCCACAGGAACATGGGAACAGAAGTAGGCCATTCAGCCCCTTGAGTCTGCTCTGCTATTCAATATGATCATGACTGATCAAATACCTTTATCCACTCCATCCTTATAACATTTTGCACCACTGGTAATCTGAAACCTATTACGCTTTATCCTGAATATACTCAAATTCTGAACTGCCACTGCAGTAAAGGTTCACGACTCTTTGAGTAAATAAACCTTCTCAACACGGATCTAAGTTGCATCCCTTTTATTTTTAAAGTGAGCCCCTAGCTCTAGAATTCCAAAACAGGGGAAACATATTACCCTTATTTACCCTGCATCCCTTTAAATAATTTGTAAGTTTTAATAAGATCACTTCTCATTCTTTGAATTGTAGAGACGAGAGACCCACTTTGCCTAATCTCTCTTCATAGGATGGTCCTACCATCCTAGAAACAAGTCCAATTAATCTTTGTTGAGCTCCCCCTAGACCAAAACTGCACACAGTACACCAGGTACAGTCCAGCAAGCTCTTATACAATTGAAGCAAGACTTCACTATTGCTGTAGTCAAATTCTCTTGCAATAAATGCCAACATTCCATTAGCCTTCCTAATTATTTCCTGCATTTCCATATAGCTTTTAATGACTTAACAACAAGAACACTAATGTCTCTTTGGACAACTATATTTTCTAACCTCTTACAACTTAAGAAATACTCTGCATATCTGTTCCTTCTACCAAAGTGGGTAACCTCCCATTATATTCTATGTACCATGTTCTTGCCAAGTCACTAAGCCTGAACCAATTCCCCTAAAGTCACCTTATACCTTCCTCACAATACATATTCTCACTTAACTTGGAAATATTACATTTGACCCCAGTTCCAAATCTTTGATATATTAGCGAGTTTTGAGAAGATTTGTAGCTCAGTTTGAAGTTCTGGATGTAGGTTTGCTCGCTGAACTGAAACGTTCATTTTCAGACATTTTGTCACTATACTAGGTAACATCTTCAGTGAGCCTCTGGGCGAAGCACTACTGATGTTTCCTGCTTTCTATTTATATGTTTGGGTTTCCTTGTGTCAGTGATGTCATTTCCTGTGGTGATGTCATTTCCAGTTCTTTTTCTCAGGGGGTGGTAAATAGGGTCAAGTCAACATGTTTGTTGATAGAGTTCTGGTTGGAATGCCATGCTTCTCGGAATTCTTGTGCATGTCTCTGTTTGGCTTGTCCTAGGATGGATGTGTTGTCCCAGTCGAAGTGGTGTCCTTCCTTATCTGCATGTAAGGATACTAGTGAGGAAGGGTCATGTTGTTTTGTGGCTAATTGATGTTCATGTATCCTGGTGGCTAGTTTTCTGCCTGTTTGTTTAAAGCATGTTTGTTACAGTTCTTGCACGTTATTTTGTAAATGACATTAGTTTTGCTTGTTGTCTGTACAGGGTCTTTCAAGTTCATTAGCTGCTGTTTTAGTGTGTTGGTGGGTTTGTGGGCTACCATGATGCCAAGAGGTCTGAGTAGTCTGGTAGTTATTTCTGAGATGTCTTTGATGTAGGGGAGAGTGGCTAGGGTTTCTGGACATGTTTTGTCTACTTGTTTAGGTTTGTTGCTGAGAAATCGGTGGACTGTGTTCATTGGGTACCTATTCTTTTTGAACACACTGCATAAAAAGAATTTGTGTAGAATGGACACAGTCAGCGCATAGACAGTGGGTTAAAGGATATCTTCCTTTGCTGTATTGTTCTATGCATGGTAACTGGATCTCTATATACCCCATTCTTTATAATAGATTCTAGCCTTTTCCCTACTACTGATGTAAGACTAACAAGTTTGTAGTTCCCTGCTTACTCTCCCCCTCCCTTCTTAAATCGTGGTGTGACATTTGCTACCTTCCACTCTGCAGAAATCATTCCAGAATCTATAGCATTTTGGAATAAAATTACCCAATGCATTGTCTATCCTTATAGGTACCTCCTTCAACACTCTGGGATGTTGACTTGGAGATTTATCACTTTTTAGCTTCATTAATGTATCCACTGAAATCTTCTTACTGATGCTAATTTCATTCAGCTGCTCATTCTCCCTAGTCACTTGAATGTCTGGTTCTGGGAAATTTCTGATATCTATCTCAGTTAAACAAGCAAAAAGTAATCATTTAGCTTGTCTGCCATTTTTCTATCCCCATTATAAATTCTCCTGACTTTGTTGAGGTCTCAAATTCATTTTAGCCAAGCATTTTCTTTTTATGTACCGAGAATAGTTTTTACACTCTGTTTTTATGTTTTTGGCTAGATTGCATATATGTTCTCTTCCGCATTTCCTTATCAGTTTTTTTTGGTACTCCTTTGAAGTATATTATGAATCTCCCTGTACTCTGGCAATTTTACAGGCCTTCTTTTTTAACCTTATAAAATCCTGAACTTTCTTTGTTAGCTAAAGTTAATTGAATATAGTAAAATAGAATATAGACGTAGCAGTGGCCATTCAGCCCTTTGAGCCTGCTCCACCATTCAATGTGATCATGGCTGATCACTCTACTCAGTTCCCTACTTCCGCTTTCTCCCCATACCCTTTGTTCCTCATGCTGGCTTAGTGGTTTGCACTGCTGCCTCACAGCGCCAGGGACTTGGGTTTGATTCCACCCTCAGGTGACTGTGTAGAGGTTGCACATTCTCCATGCATTTGCGTGGGTTTCCCCTGGATGTTCTGGTTTCCTCCCACGGTACAAAGATGTACCGGTTAAGTGGATTGGCCATGGGGATTATAGGGATGGGATAGGGATGGGTGGGATGCTCTTCAGAGGGTCAGTGTGGACCTTATGGGCTGAATGGCCTGCTTCCACACTGTAGTGATTCTATGAACTTTATAAATATGATTCCTGAAAGTTTTCAATGTTTTGGCTTCAACAGTTTCAGAGAATTTCACAGGGTCACCATGCTGTAGATGAAGAAATTCCTTCTCATTTCTGTCCTAATAGGTTTACCACTTATTCTTAAATTGTAACCCTTGATTCTGATCTTCCTGGCTATTGAGAATGTTCTTCCTGCATCTACCCTGTTTAACCCTGTAAGAATTTTGTAGGTTTCTATGAGATTCACCCTCATTTTTCTAAACTCAAGTGAATATAGCCTTAACCAATGGGTGGCACGGTGGCACAGTGGTTAGCACTGCTGCCTCACAGCGCAAGAGACCCGGGTTCAATTCCTGCCTCAGTCATCTGACTGTGTGGAGTTTGCACATTCTTCCTACGTCTGCGTGGGTTTCCTCCGGGTGCTCCGGTTTCCTCCCACAGTTCCAGGTTAGGTGAATTGGCCATGCTAAATTGCCCGTAGTGTTAGGTGAAGGGGTAAATGTAGGGGAATGGGTCTGGGTGGGTTGCGCTTTGGCAGGTCGGTGTGGGCTTGTTGGGCCGAAGGGCCTGTTTCCACACTGTAAGTAATCTAATCTAATCAATCCAGTATCTCCCCATAAGTCAGTCCTGCCATCCTAGAGTCAATCTGACAAACCATCTTTGCACTTTCTCCAAAGCCAGAACATCTTTCCTTAGATAAGGAGACCAAAACTGCACATAATACTCCAACTATGGTCTTATCAATGCTGACAGTTGAAGCAAAACATCACTGCTCCTGTACTCGAATCCTTTCGCTATAAAGGCCAACATACCATTTACTTTCTTCACTGCCTGCTACATCCGTATACCTGCTTTGAGTGACTGGTATACAAGGACACCCGGGTTTCATTACACCATCCCATGTTTCAACTTCTCGGCATTCAGATAATAACCTGCCTACTTGTTTTTGCTACTGAAGTGGATAATCTCATATGTATCCACATTACACTTCATCTGCCAAGCATTTTCCCACTTACTTAAATTGTCCAAATCACACTGAAGGTTTTCTGCATCTTCTTCACAGCATATCCTTCCATATAGCTTTATGTCATCTCCAAATTTTGAGCTATGACTCTTAATTTCCTCATCCAAATCTTAATCTATATTGTGAATTTATGGGGCCCTAGCTCTGATCCCTATGGTACACCCTGAGTCACTGTCTGCCACTTGGATGAAGACCAGCTTATTCCTACTCTTTGTTTACTGTCTACCAATCAGTTCCCAATTCATTTCACTATATTACCTCCAATTGCATGTGCTTTAATTGCGCATATTGATCTCTGATGTGGGACCTTATCAAAAGCCTTTTTAAAGACAAAGAAAACTACATCCATTGGTTCCTCCTTATTCATTCTACTAGTTTCATTGCTGAAACATTTCAGCAGATTTGTCAAGCTTGACTTCCTCTTGATCCATGCTGACTCAGTCTAATTTTCTCACTATTTTCCAGGTGCTCTGCTATTACATCTTTAGTAATGGACTTGAGCATTTTTCTCACTAGCAATGTCAAGCTAACCAATCTGTGATTACTGGTTTTCTCTCTCCCTCCCTTCTTAAACAGTGGGGTTACGTTAGCTACCCTCCAATCCATAGGGACTGGTCCAGAGTTTACATAATCTTGAAAGATGACAACTAGACTGTTTTTGAATTTTGAAGGAAAATATAGTTACTGCAAGCCATGTAATAGTTTGTTAAACACTATCCATTGCTTAAGTACAATCATGCCTTTTAATGTATTTTGGGAATCCACCTTGGTCAATTTGTGCATGATGCCTTCATAATTTCCCTTATTCAAATTTAACACCCTTGTTTCAGACTGAATTACCTCACTTCCATACATAATGTAAAATGCAATCATATTGCGCCAACTCATTCCTAAAAGTTCTTTTACAACATATCGTTAATTAGCCCTTTTTCATTGTAAAATGCTCAGTCTAAAATTGCATGTTCTCTAGTTGGCTCCTCAACATACTGCTCTAAACCTACATCCCTAACACACTCCAGAAACCCCAAAGCTTTCGAGCTCATTTAGCTGACCCAGTCTACATGCAAACTCCAGTCACCTATGTTGCTCATACTACATGCTTTTCTCATATTCTAACTAACAGCTCGGCCTACACTATTACTATCATTTAGTGGCAAGCGGTCAAGTGCTAGAAATCCTCAGATCCCCTGCACAGTTCATTTTATTTGCCCCAGGCATGCTGGATGGAGCATATGTGACACCTTGCTTTGATGAAGTCCAGCTGGATGTGGGATACGTGAGGTCACAAGAAGTGTGTCCCGAGATGTAGGTGAGTGACAGAGTTCTGGAAGAACAAGCAGCAAGCTGGAATCACCTAGTCATCACCCTGACTTTCACATTGGGAATTCCCAGCTGGGGTGGCACGGTGGCTCAGTGGTTAGCACTGCTGCCTCACAGCACCAGGGTCCCAGGTTTGATTCCAGCCTCGGGCGACTGTCTGTGTGGAGTTTGCACATTCTCCCCGTGTCTGCGAGGGTTTTCTCCGGGTGCTCCGGTTTCCTCCCACAGTCCAAAGATGTGCAGGTCAGGTGAATTGGCCATGCTAAATTGCTCATAGTGTTAGGTGCATTAGTCAGAGGCAAATGAGTCTGGGTGGGTTACTCTTCGGAGGGTCGGTATGGACTTGTTGGGCTGAAGGGCCTGTTTACACACTGTAGGGAATCTAACCTAGTTTCTAAGCAGCTGTTCGGGAGATGGGAAATCACATTTCAATGATGTGAGATGACATAACAATGAGGATGTTAATGCAGGCAAATAAGACTCTCGCCACTTACTGACAGGAATCTTGGCTCAACACTTGGTTGAAAAATGAGACATTTTACTCTTGATGGCAGGAAACTCCTCACTGCTGACCTCACCCACTTTCGCCATGATTCTCACCAATGTCCACATTGTTCAGCGGTTAGGAAAATCCAGCCCACATTTACCATTGCCAGTAATCAAAGCATTGGCTAGTGCTTTTTTGTAATGATCTAATCCAACGATTCAGTAGCTCTGTCAGGGTGAGAAAGATAATAATAATGCCACAGCCAAAAAAAAAATATTTTCCAACAAGGTTTATTATATGTGGTCCATGCTGATTGCTTATCCAGCTGGAGACTTCCTGATCCACGTCACAACATAGTTAAGTATTCATGATTCGGAGATGCCGGTGTTGGACTGGGGTGTACAAAGTTAAAAATCACACAACACCAGGTTATAGTCCAACAGGTTTAATTGGAAGCACACTAGCTTTTGGAGTGATGCTCCTTCATCAGGTGATTGTGGAGGGCTCGATCGTAA
>NC_057740.1:29031432-29068078 GCF_004010195.1 Chiloscyllium plagiosum | reverse complement strand
TCAATCTAAACAACAGGTCATAGACAGAGAACACAGGGGGCTAACACCTTCAACATATTGTCTAGTTATCACCATTGTTAACAGCTAACCCGAGAATGCAACTTTAAAAAAAAGGGTTTTGTGATTTACACATGAAAGAAGTGAAACTATCACTGTATTCTAACAGATGAAAGGCTTAACAGACAATCAATTTTTCAATGTATAATTTCAGTTACATCACACTGCAAATTTTTGCTATAAATTCTGTGTTACGATCGAGTCCTCCACAATCACCTGATGAAGGAGCGTCGCTCCGAAAGCTAGTGTGCTTCCAATTAAACCTGTTGGACTATAACCTGGTGTTGTGTGATTTTTAGTTAAGTATTAATCACACTGATGTTGGTCTGGAGTCACATAGAAACCAAACTGGTTAAGGGCAGCATGTTTCCTTCACTAAAGGATATTAACAACTCATCTGAATTACAGTGATAATTAACAATCAGGTAGTGTTCATGAGTAAAACTACCAATAGCACCTTGCTTTTTTCAAAATGCCAATGTATTTCATTTCAGTTGCTCAACTACTTTGAATTCATGCCCCTCAATCATTAAGACAAACTCCAGCTGTCTAGATCAGTAAGAACTGTGCTGCCAAGCTAAATTGAATGCCTTTGTGCACTGGCATGTTTTATCTGATAGCATTCTGCAGCAAATTGCCCACTGCTGCAAAGTTTAGCTCAATCTTCTGAGAAAAGTGGGGCCATATTTCTTTTTATTATAAGGACACCTCGATACAATTTTAAAGAAGTGGTCTTCAGATTGCCTGTTTTGAATGATTCAGACAGAAGATTGATTTTGAAAATTATTTTGAGTTCTACATTGGGTAACTCAAAGCTGTGTCAAGAGAATCTGTGCTGAAAAGAAAATCCAGCTGCCTTTTAAAAGAGTTTTCACAAGTCTGATTTAATATAAATTATCAAACTTCGCTATTTACACATATGCCAGATGTGTATAGTACATTTTGATTTTTCAGTGCTAAGACTACAGAAATACTTAAAATATTTTAATTCAAAGCATCACAGAATGCACACAGTACATGCTTCACCATGCAAGTGTGCTGATATCTTTTATGCTTGATTAGGAATACATACTCTAGACAAAAGATCAGCAGACAGCACTTACTTCTTCCTTCCAACCACACACTCTTTGTGTGTAAACCTTAGGAAACTTGAGCTTTTCTCTTTACACATAGCAACTGATGAAAATGAACCCAGTCTCGAGGTGGGGTGACCATCATCAAGTGCTCTCTGTACCAAAGACCTTTGTTGATACATCATGAAATGAGCCGCACTGCCTTAGTGCACACATACTTAAACAAACAATGTAACCACTCAGTAGTTTTGCAAGAGATTCCACGCTTCCAAATCGCTGCGTTCTATATTTACCTTTTGGGCCCTATTTTCCTGTATGTAACGTTTAATAGAGTGGATGTGAGTGAAAAGATCAATGGAGATGGAAATGTCAGCCTGGCTCAGTGGCAATGCTGTCATCCCTGAGTTAGACCATAAGAGATTTGAACTGCATTAGGTCATTCAGCCCCTCCAGCCTGCTCTGCCATTCAGTGGAATCATGACTAATCTGACATTCCTCATCTTTATTTTCCTGCCTTTTACCCGCTACTGATCAATATTTATCGATTTCAACCTTAAATGTTCACAAGGATTTTGCCCCCACAGCTCTCCGTGGCAAAGGGTTCCAAAGACTCAAAACCCAACAACCACCTTATGAAGGAATAGTACTCTCAAAGCTAATGCTTCCAACTAAACCTGTTGGACTAAACCTGGTGTTGTGTCATTTTTAACTTTGTACACCCCAGTCCAACACCGGCACCTCCAAACCTCTGAAAAAAGAAATTCTTTCCTACCTCAGTCCTAAGTAAACACCCTTAATTCTAAGGCAATGCCCTCTGGTCCCAGACTCTCCCATGAGGGGAAATATCCTCTCAGCATTGACCCTGTCAAGCCCATACATGTTTCAGTGGGCTCGCCTGCCACTCTAAACCTCAGTGAATACAGTCCCAACCTATTTAGCTTTTGTTCATAAGATAATTGCTCCATACTAGGGATCATCTTAGTGAACCTTCTTTGAACTGCCTCCAATGAAAGGGATGGAAACTGCTCAGAGTGCTCCAGATGTGATCTCACTAGCACCTTGTACAGTTACAGCTACTCTTATACTCCAACCTTCATGAAATAAAAACCAACACTCCATTCACCTTCCTGATTACCTGTTGCACTTAGAGTCATAGAGTCACACAGCATGGAAACAGACCCTTTGGTCCAATTCGTTCATGCTGACCAGGTTTTCTAAGCTGAACCAGTCCCATTTGCCTGTGTTTAGCTCATATCCATCTAAACCCTTCCAATCCATTTACCTGTTCAAATGTCTTTTAAATGATGTAATTGCTCCCCCCCTGTCACTTCCTCTGGTGAAAAAGTTACCCCTTAGGTCTCTTTTAAATGTTTCCCTTTTCACCCTAAATGCATTCACTCTAGTTTTAGATTCCCCTACCCTGGGGAAAAGATCTTCACTATTCATCTTATCTATGCCACTCATGATTTTATAAATCTTTATAAGCCACCCCTCAGCCTCATACACTCCAGGGCAAAAATGTCTCAGCCTATCGAACCTCTCCTTATAACTCAAATGATCCAGTCTCAGTAACATCCTTGTAAATCTTTTCTGCATCTTTTCCAGTTTAATAACATCCTTCCTATAGCAGGGTGACCAGGACTTACAAAGTAAACCAAAGCTACTGGATTATTGCAAAACTCCGAAAAAAACTGTCGATGCTGTAAATCAGAAACAAAAACAGAAGTTGCTGGAAAAGTTCAGTGGTTCTGGCAGCATCTGTGGGGAGAAATCAAAGTCAACATTTTGGGTACAGTGACCCTTCCTCAGAACCCTTCTGAGGAAGAGTACTGGATCTGAAACATTCACTTTGATGTCTCTTCATAGATGCTGCCAGAGCAGCTGAGTGCTTCCAGCAATGATTGTTTTTGTTATTGTAAAACACCAGCTGGATCACTGCATTCTTTAGGAAAGGAAACATGCTATCCTTACCCAGTTTGATTTCATGTAACTTTAGATACAAAGAAATGTGCCTGACTATGCACTACTCTCTGAAATTGCCCAACAAGACACTCAACTATATCAAACTGATACAGGAAAGTTAAAACAGAATAAATCCAGAACATTCACTCTGCATTAGATACCAGAAAAGACAAAGACACAACCTACACAAATGGATAAAGTTAAAAATCACACAATACCAGGTTATAGTCCAACAGGATTATTTGGAAGCACTAGCTTTCAGAGCACTGCTCCTTCATCAGGTGGTTAATTGGATAGTTGGTCTCCAAGGCTGGGCTCACTGATATTTGAGGACTTGTGTCACACTCATTCGAATGTTGTGTAGAAATCAAGGGCAGCCACTGTCACCTCATCTCCTGAACTCAACTCTTTTGTCCAGTCTTGGATCAAGGTTATAATAAGGTCTGGTGTGTGTGGCACTGTTAGGCTCAAACTGACCCTCAGTGAGCAAGTAACTACAATGTAAAGTCTACCCCCTGTCATTTTACTGATAGTAAGTATTGGATTGATTGCTTGGTGGCTGGCCAGTTTGGATTTGTTCTGTTTTTTTCTGGACAGGACATAGCTGAGCAGTTTTCCACAATGTCATTTCGATGCCAGTGTTGTAGCTGCACTGGAACAACTAGGCAAGAGCGACAATTAATTGTGAAGAACAAGTCTTTAATATTACATCTATGTGATGTCAGGGTCCAAAGGCTTTGCTGTGTCCAGTCCTACAGCAATATTTTGATATCATTTGAAATAAATCAAATTGGCTGATGACTGGCATCTGTGACATTCAGGTCTTCAGAAAGAACACAAGATGGATCAGCTCCTTGACACTCCAGGTTGAAGACATCAAGATATCACTGAATCCCTACAGTGTGGAAACAGGCCATTTGGCCTAACAAGTCCATACCAACCTCTGGTGTAACCCTCCCAGACCCATTCCCCTATCCTATTACTCTATGTTTATCCCTGATTAATGCACCTAATTTATACATCCCTGAACACTGTGGGCAATTTAGCATGGCCAATTCACCTAACCTGCACATCTTTGGATTGTGGGAGGAAACGAGAACACCTGGAGGAAACCCGTGCAGATACAGGGAGAATGTGCAGACTCCACACAGACAGTCGTCCGAGAATACAATCAAATTCGGATCCCTGGCGCTGTGAGGCAGCAGTGCTGACCACTGAGCTACTATGCTGCCCAAATAATCCTGTGGAATCCCATAGATTTCAGGTTGCATACCAGCACAAAAACCCAATATCCACCACACCCACGTTTTCCTGCCCATGAGCTAATTATCTATCTGTGCTAATATACTACCTCCAACTTCCTGGACTCTTATTTTATGACTTAACCTTTCGTGAGGTACTTTGTGAAAGCCTTTTGGAAGCTCACATACAACACGTCCACGGGTTCCTCTCTATCCACTCTGGTTGAGACTTAGAGTCATCGAGTCATAGAGAAATACAGCATGGAAATAGTCCTTTCAGTCCAACTCATCCATGCCAACCAGATTTCCTAAGTTAATCGAGTCCCATTTGCCAACATTTGGCCCATATTCCTCTAAACTCTTCCTCTTCATATACCGATCCAGATGCCTTTTAAATGTTGTAATTGTACCAGCCTCCACCACTTCCTCTGGCAGCTTGTTCCATACATGCATCACCCTCTATGTGAAAATGTTGCCCCTTAGGTCCTTTTTAAATCTTTCCCCATTCACCTTATACTTATGCCTTGTAATTTTGGACTCACCCATCCCACTCCCTTGAAAAATCTTACTAAACTAAATAGATACGATTTCCTTTCATGAAGCCATGCTGGCTGCTTGATTAGAAAACTGTGGGCTCAAGATCACCCATTGTAGACTTGAACATGTCATCTAGGCTATTTCATTTCGTCTACTTCACTGGACAACTAAACAATTTGCTGCCTTATTCAAGGTGCCGATTTAAATCTTAAAATAAAACCCTGTCTGATTGCTCAGACTACTTATAGCTTTGGTCCAAAAATTGTGAAATCTGATTTCTAGACTTGAGATGGAATTTACTAACCTTTGAATCAAGACAGCTTTTGATTGAGCATGGGATTAAGGAGTCCTGGTAATAGTTACGTAAATGGAAATCAGGGGGAAAAGCTCGTTAGTGTTTGGAGCAATGCACAAAGGAAGAGTGTAACAATAGACAATAGACAATAGGTGCAGGAGTAGCCATTCAGCCCTTCGAGCCTGCACCACTCGACAGTTGGTGGAGACCCATAGCTTAGTCCCAGGGCATTGCTACAGAAATTTCTAAACTGGGACATTTTTCCTGGTGTAAAGGAAGTTGAGGGGTGACCTTATAAAGGTTTATAAAGTCATGAGGGGCATAGATAAAGCAAATCATAAAAGTATTTTCCCGAGGGTAGGGGCATTCAAAACTAGAGGGCATAACTTTAAGGTGAGAAGGGAAAGATTTAAAAGGAACCTGAGGGGCAACCTTTTCACAAAGAGGATGATTTGTGTGTAGAATAAACAGTCAGAGGAAGTGGTAGATGCAGGTACAGTTACAACATTTTAAAGACATTTCGATAGGTACATGAATAGGGAAGGTTTAGAAGGATATGGGTCAAATGTAGGAAAATGAGACTCGTTTAGTTTGGGAAACCTGATCAACATATACGAGTTGGACCAAAGAGTCTGTTTCCATGCTATACGACTCTATGACTCCATAACCTTCAGCGCCCTCATCAATGACTGTCTTTCTACCATGAAGCAAGAAGTGAGGACACTTATTGATGATCCAACAGTATTCAGTACCGTTCTCAATTCTTCAGTTAATGAAACAGCCCATGCTGACATGCAGCAAGGGAAAAAGTGGCAGTGTGTACCATTTAAAGATGCACGGCAGCAGCTTGCTCAGGTTCCTTTGAGAATATCTTCCAAACTGGTGACCTCTGCCAGCTAAAATGTGAATGGCAACTGGCCCACAGGAACACAAACTCACCAAAACTGCTTCAAATCTGACACTATTCTGACTTGGAAGTGTATTGCTTCTTTCCTTGTTGCTGGATTAATCCTACAACACACTACCCAACAGCACTATGGAAGTGTCTTCACCACATAGGCTACAATAGTTCAAGAACTGTTTCTCTGAGGTGATTAGGGATAAGCAAGAAATTTTGTCCTTGTGAGAAACTCACAAATCCCATGAAAGAATAAATATGAAAATGTTAAATATAATTGTTACTTCCAATGCACATACTGTTCAACTATTCACAGGTTTTATAATTGATTCTTGCTTTACTTTTGGTTTTTGAATTGTATTTATTTGACTGCACATGTGTCACTTCACAAGAAAGCTACCTTATGGGGAAAAGCATGCACAATTTCAGGTCAATCTCGAAGATATCCTCTGGTTTTTCACACCATGTTACATTCTCTCTCTTGTAATCAGTCAAGTTGAAAATGTGTCATAGAGCAGATCATAGAAACCCTATGCTGTAGGAATTCGCGTCCACACTGACCCTCTGAAGAGCATCCCACCCTATTCCTATAGCTCTGCATTTCCATCGAGTTTACAGATCCCTGGACACTGTGGGCAATTTAGCATGACCAGTCAACCTAACCTGCACATCCTTGGACTGTGGGAGGAAATCGGGGAACTCGGAGGAAACCCACACAGAGATATGGGGAGAATATGCAAGCTCCACATGTCGATGTAGAATCAAACCCAGGTCCTTGGCATTGTGAGGTAGCAGTGCTAACCAATGAGCCATTGTGTGTCATTTTAATAAAGAGGACAATGATCTCTAAAATAAGGTTGAAGCATCTGAAATCTGATCACTATCTCCGAAAAAACTTTTGTTATACCTTGACGACTGTGACTGGGACTTCATTGTACAACAAATTTTCAAAATTCAATGTGAAAAATTTAAGGAGCAGTTGTATTGTGGTTGGTTGTGGTGGAAGTGTTAAAGGGGGTGAATGATGCACCTAAGTTGCAACATGAGTATGTAATAGTGCTGAAGTGCCCTGTCTTCTTTTCTTTCCCCTTTTTCTCATCTCTCTGTTAAAAGTAATGCATTGTTTTGAAGCACTCTGAGGGACTTTAAAGATGTTACATAAATGCAACCAGCTGTCCTCAGATACAGTTATCTGTATGTTTAGAAGCAATTTGTCAATAGAAGGTAGCAACAACAACTAACCTCTTACAGCAAGAGAGTGAATTTTGTGGGGTGTAGCTTCTCAAATTGGAGGTTGGGACTCCACATTTGGTGGGGAGTTGAAATTTTGGGGTCACAAGCTCCAAGGTCCTGCCTCTGTCCACTTTCACAGGCTATTTGCAACCCTCTTCCCTGCTCTCATACATTTTCAACTCGGCCTCACTTTGTTCCCACCTCAGTTTTCACCAAGGGATCACAACAGTATGCAAACCTCGAAAGGGCATCACAGCAGGAAACGATTTAGAAAGCATGCATTTAGTAGCAAGCTTATAGCAACTTGCAGCTTAGAAAAGTCGGCAAAGTCTAATGCAGCCTTCATCTCTTCTCAATTGAGGAGTATACATTTAAGGTGGAGGATGGGGGTAATGGTGGAACCAAATAGCATTTTAAACTTTGAGAAAGTAGAGGTTTGAGGGAAGACAGAACTTTTTTTAAATTGAGAGATAGATACAAATTTGATATCATCATTGGACTGTTAATTCAGACCATGTTCTGGGGAACCAGGGTTCAAGTCCTACCACAGCAGATGGTGGAATTTGAATTCAACATTTTAATGCCTGGAATTAAGAGTTTAATGATGACCATGAATCAATTGTTGATTGACAGGAAAAAAAAAATCTGGTTTACTAACGCCCTTTTGGGAAGGAAGCTGCCCTCCTTATCTGGTCTTGCCTACATTTAGCTGACTCTTAACAGCCCTCTGGGCAATTAGGGATGGGCAATAAATACTGCCTAACCAGTGGTGCCCTCATCCCATGAATGAATAAAGCGAAAAACTCATGTTTCACAATCTCTGGATTCCAAGTGTTTTGTAACCAAGGGAGCATTCTTAAAGTATACTCAATGCTGTATTGTAGAGGAGAATGCAATCAGTTTGCAGACTGCAATCTCCCACAAAGAGCAAGGAAAGAGCAAGCTGATTATCTGTTTCAGTGATAATGCTTCAGGGAGAAATATTGGCCAGGATATCAGCAACAATGCCAATCTCCATAACCTAAAGTATTCTTCCTTGAGTTGTTCTGTGGGATCTTTCACATCGACCTGAGAGAACAGACAGGGCTTTGAATTAATGTCTAACCCATAAAACGGCAGCTCTTCTAGCAAAATTCTAACAGTTATGACATTATGCAGCAATTTAGATATGAACAAATTGAATATTTGCACTGGGGATAGGATGATACAATAGTTGCTGTAATAGTATCACTTTATCAGCACTAATAATGTGCAATGATGTTTGGAATTGAAACTTGGATTTGAATTTTGTTTCGGTTTATTGCCTGAATGATGCATTCCAACCTTTGTAAAATGTACAGTTGCTTCATTCATAGAATGCCATGCACTGTGTGAAATGTGACTAATCATTCAGCTTCAGATGAAAGCATTCTCTAGCAATACAGGTCTTGTGACAACTAAAGGATTCTTTTTCCCACCACTGCAAGATTTGACATATATATCGTTTCAGTGTTTTGGGTTTTACTTTTTCAGGACTAGTCTTGTCATCCCTCAGTCAAATGATTGTTGCCTTTATGTACTGCATTAAGCTTTGTCTATAGGGTTAGGGCTAGGTTACAGGGGTTTGGCAATATCTCATACCTGATCCTGGGACTCTTCACCAGCTGATACTTTATGCAAGATTGAGGTACTGATTTGCATCCGTGGATCAGGGAATGCAGAGAAAAACTGCGGCTCTGCAAACCTGTCCTTTAAAAATGGCCACCTGCACTTGGAATTTTCGATCTGCGGGGGTGTGAGCTGAATTGGAAATTGGGGCAGAAAACCCAGAAAGAGCCGAAGTGATTTCCAGGTTACTGCCAGGCAAAACTGGGTGGCAGGTCTGTTTGGGGCCTCCAGGTGTTCAAAGTTTAAAAGTAAAGATTCACTCAGAAAACCTAATCCTGCCCTCACCTTCTCCCAGTCCATGCCCTTTTACCTACCTCCAGCCCCTCATGCTCCACTACATCACTCTACCATCCCTCATAATTGCTAAAACCCCCCCTACATCAATCCACTCATCTTCCATGATTCCCCATATGGCCCTAATCATGCCCATGACTCCTTGTAACTCCAATGCCAAGTCATATTCTCCATCTACTACACTTTATCTTTAATTCCCATGCCAATTCACCTGTTTTCCAACATGGGCGTTAAACAGGAGGCATCTCGATAGAAATTAAATTTACCTGTCTGTTAATTATGTATTGAAAAAAGAAACACATGTATTGATACAAAAACACACCCAGAACATTGAAATTGCTTCAACTAAGGATGTTGTGAAACTTGAAAGGGTTCAGGAATGATTGACAAGAATGTTGCCAGGGTTGGAGGGTTTGTACTATAGGGCGAGGCTGAATAGATTGGAGCTATTTTCCCTTCAGTGTCGGAGGCTGAGAGGTGACTTTATAGTAGTTTATAAAATCATGAGGGGTATTGGTAGGGTCAATAATCAAATTTGTTTCCCTAGGGTGGGGGAGTCCAAAACCAGAGGGTATAGGTTTAAGGTGAGAGGAGAAAGATTTTAAAAGAACGTAAGGGGCAACTTTTTCATGCAGAGGGTGGCGTGTGTATGTACTGACCTGCCAGAAAAAGTGGAGGCTGATATAATAACCACGTTTAAAAGGTATCTGGATGGGTATATAAATTGGAAGGGTTTAGAGGTATATGGGCCAAGTGCTGGCAAATGGGACTAGATTAATTCAGGATAACTGGTCAGCATGGACAAGTTGGATAGAAGGGTCTGTTTCCATGTTTTGCATCTCTTGACTCTATGATTCTATGTTTTAACAAACGTTTCACACAAGTGCTTAATACCTTATATCAACAAACATTTCATTCAATTCCTTAATATCTTCTTTCAATAAGTATTTCTATGTAATAAGTAAGTGGAGCTGTCTAGCAATAGTCATATCATTATTACAATGATAGTTTGGTGATTCACTACAAATGCTATCATGGTCCTTTATGACCAGGAATTTTGAATGACCTGACCCTGTCTTATTTTAGCTCCACATTTGTTTACACAGGTTCTTGACAACTTTGCTGGTCCCACTGAGCTTATTCATTTTCTATCCACCAGCATGTTTTTTCACAATCCCATAGGGTATTTACCCCCATCGAAGTTACCCTGGGACCAGATCCAAAAGGGTATCTTATTTCTCCTAGGGGAGAACTATAAAACATTCTTCCAACACTCACACATTAAATTCACCTCACTGTCCCCAGCCCCACCTGAACAATCTGCCCATCTACACATCCCCCTCTAACCCAGGCTTCCTCATACCCATATACCAGCTCAATGCCAACTTACACCCAACACCATTTCCACATTGACATATCCCACTTCTTGGAGCACCCTGTTTGGAACAGCTCCAGCAACACTTAAGAAGCTCAGCACCATTAAAGACAGAGTAGTCCATTTGATTGGCACCCTATCCATAATTTTCAAAATTCGCTCTCTCCACTACTGATAAAACAGTGGCGACAGTCGGTACCATCTATGAGATGCGCAGTAGCAACTCAATAAGGCTCCTTAGACAGAACATTTTAAAGCTATGACCTCTATCACCAGGAAGAACAAAGGCAGCAGCTATATGAATGCAACACCACCTGCAAGTTCTATTCCAAGCAGAGCACCATTCTAACTTAGAGTCATATCACTGTTCCTTCACTGTTGCTGCTTCAGAATCCTGGAACTGCCTTCCTAACAGTAACTGTGGATGACCTTACACCTCAAAAGACATCATCGCCCACCTTTTAAGAAAGCAGCTCACCACCACTTGTCCAAGCGTAATAAGGGAGGTCTAGCACTGTCAACATCTTATGACTGACTAAACAGGATCCACAATACCCTTTCATAAAATATAGAAAATGTAATTCTGTGACATAAAAGTTTATATTGCATATTCCATCCTATTAAGAAAAGCCACTCTCATTCACAAAGACACATTTCCACACTTGACATACCTTTACAGGTTTTCTCAAAGGTTAACAGTCCCCAGGCACATCTGGCCTTTCCCAAAGGATCCCTAACTCCACCCAAAAGGTGTCCTGGGACCATATAAAGTCATAGAGATGTATAGCACAGAAACAGACCCTTCAGTCCAACTCATCCATGCTGAACAGATATCCAAAATTAATCTAGTCCAATTTGCCAGCACTTGGTACATATCACTCTAAGCCTTTCCTGTTCATATTTTGATCCAGATGCCAGTTAAATGTTGTAATTGTACCAGCCTCCACCACTTCCACTGGCAGCTCATTCCATACTCGCATCATCATGCATGAAAATATTGCCCCATAGGTCCCTTTTAAATTTTTCCCCTCTCACCATAAACCTATGTCCTCTAGTTTTGGATTCCCCCACCCTGGGGAAAAGACCTTGTTTATTTACCATATCCATTCCCCTCATGACTTGATAAACCTCTATAAGGTCACCACTCAGCCTCCGACACTCCAGTGAAAATTGCCCCAGACTATTCAGCCTGTCCCTATAGCTCAAACCCTCCAATCCTGGCAACATCCTTGTAAGTCTTTTCTGAATCCTTTCAAATTTCGCAACATCCTTCCTAAAGTAGGGAGACCAGAACTGTTCACAGTTTTCCAAAAGTGGCCTAATCAATGTCCTGTACAGCCACAACATGACCTTCAAATGCGTATGACCTTCAAACACTGCCTTTTCAAAATGCAGCACCTCACTTTTATCTAAATTAAATACCATCTACCACTCCATGGCCCATTGGCCATGTGATCAAGATCCAGTTGCACTCTGAAGTAATATACTTCGCTCTCCACTACACCTCCAATTTTAGCATCATCTGCAAACATACTAACCATATCTCCTATGTTCACATCCAAATCATTTATATAAATGGCAAAAAGCAGTGGACCCAGCACCAATCCTTGTGGCACACTACTGGTCACAGGCCTCCAGTCTGAAAAGCAACCCTCCACTATTACCCTCTGTCTTATGCCTTCGAGCTAGTTCTGGATCCAAATGACTAGATCTCCCTGTATTTCATGTGATCTAACCTTGCTAACCAGTCCACCATGAAGAACCTTGTCGAACGCCTTACTGAAGTCCAAACAGATCACATCCATCACTCTGCCCTCATCAATCCTCTTTGTTACTTCTTCAAAAAAACTCAATCAAGTTCGTAAGACATGATTTCTTACACACAAAGCCATGCTGACTATCCCTAATCTTTTCCACATGAAGGGCTTATGCCTGAAACATCGATTCTCCTGCTTCTTGGATGCTGCCTGACCTGCTGTGCTTTTCCAGCACCACACTCTCGACTCTGATCTCCAGCATCTGCACTCCTCACTTTCCTCTATCCCTAATCCTTCCTTTTCCAAACACATGTAAATCCTGTCCCTCAGGATCTCCTCCAACAATTTGCCCATCACTGATGTAGGCTCACTGGTCTGTAGTTCCCTGGCCTTTTTAAATAGTGGCACTACGTTAACCAACATCCAGTCTTCTGGCACTTTACATGTGACTATTGAAGATACAAATACCTCAGCAAGGGGCCCTGCAATCACTTCCAAAGCTTCTCACAGTGTTCTTGGGTACACCTGATCAGGTCCTGGGGATTTATACATCTTCATGCATCTTAAGACATTCAACACCTTCTCCTCTGTAATATGGACATATCAGGATTTAGGAGAATCCAAGGGGATTTTATAAATACAGAACAAAAAGGTAATTATGGAGAAAATAGAGCCTCTTAAAGATCAGCAAGGCAGCCTATGTGTGGAACCGTAGGAGTTGGGGAGATACTAAATGAATATTTTGCATTGGTGTTCACTGTGGAGAAGGAAGATATAGAACACAGGGAAATAAATAATGCCATCTCCACAGCCTTACTTCTTCAAAGAGGTTGCATGGTGATTGAAAATAAATGCATTAAGAACAAACCTTCTCTTACAAAGTGTAATCTCCAGGCACCAGGGATCCCAAAATCCTACTTCAGTGAAGGCAGCCATTCATTAACTGGTTAGTTGTCTCCGGGAACTGAGCATGTGTGAACCATGGCCCATCCCCAAACAACGTCCCCTGTGAAAACAAGAAATGTCGGGGTCGGGGATGGGACTTGTGAATCCTTATACCCTGTCATGACGAAGACACTCTTGGTTACATTGAAAATTGGTGTCTGGGTGTCCATTACTGGGATTGGTGTCTTCCATATGAGATGTTAAACCAATGGCCCATTTGTCTATCCAGGTGGGTGAGAAAAAAGTTACATGGAACCCCTTGAAGAAGCACATAGAACTGTCCCGGACATCATTCTCCGCAGAACAACTGTGCAATGGAATAATCATTTGATGCATTTTCTCTGCCTGGTGAAAGCAGATTCCATACAGACATTTGAAAGATAATTATGGAGCAGGAAATTTACAGATCTATACAGGCAAAGCATGGGAGGGGGACTCGTTGCTTCTGCAAGAACTGGCATAGACACAATAGGCCAAGTTGCTTGCTTCTTCACTGGATACATTCTATAATCTTTCTTTCTTTACTTTTGGTTGAATTTTACTCCATTTGCCTAGAAAACAATGACAGATAAATTCCAATGATGATTTATTAGCTGTGAAATGTTTAGGGATATCTTAAGAATGCGAGAAGTTCAATCTAAATTTCTTCCATCTTTCCTACTAATTGCCATGTCTTTTTCTGCCTTGGTGTTCTTCCCTTTCTGGGATTTCTGCTCACAATCCTCTGGGGAGGTTTCAACTTCCTGAACAGAAAGGTTTGGATCAAATTGGATTTTAAAGTATTAACAGCTAATTGCTGACCTCATCCTGTCCTAATCTCTCCAGTTCCATTTATAATGGACGTGTAAAAGGAATGGGTAAACTACCTGCCAGATGTCCATGCTTATTGGAAAACACGGCAGGTACAATCGAGCAAGTACCACCGGACCCAGGAGCTAAATGTCTTTCCACTGTGCTGGATCTTATGAAGGTTCCTTGCCAAGTCCTTGTGGTTGGATAGTTTCCTGATCTTTCCTGTCTTCTTCCAGGTATCTATTTCCCACACACCATGTCTCTCAAGCCTTATAATTTCTTCCACCCCTCAAGGCTTCTGATTTGCATTTGGCCTCCAATGTTCTCACTCCAAGGCTTCTGATCATAGCCTCTAATCCTTCCCTCCTTCTGGGGCCACTGAACATTCAAAAGTCTCATATCTATCTTCCGTCCTGCAGAAGCCTTCAATTGTCCCAAACCTCAAAGCCTCCAAATCCTCATTTCTGACCTCCCAAATCTGGCCTCAGCATTGGATCTCAATTCTGGAATCAGATCCTGAGGCACCACCCTATACCCCAGGATCTAACATCTAACACATCTAGATTGTGATATGATAATGGCTGATCTTGGAATTCTTCTCCAGGGTTCATTGACTTGACTTGAAGTCAAACTGGGCAATTATTCCACGGGATGGTGTGAGTCTGTGTTAGTATGCTTGTGTGAATATATATGTGTGTATGTGTGTCTGTCTGCCTGTGTAGTGGTAGTGTCTGTGTATATGTTGCTGTATGGTATAGTGTCTGTGTGTGTATCTGTATGTATGTATGTATATTCTTGCGTGTTTTTCTGTATGATATAGTCAGTGTGTGTCTGTGTAATGTACTGTGTGTGTGAGTGTGTGTGTGTGTCTGTCTGTGTAGTGGTAGTGTCTGTGTATGTGTTGCTATGTGGTATAGTGTCTGTGTGAGTGAGTGTGCGTGTGTATGTATGTATATTCTTGTGCGTTTTTCTGTATGATATAGTCAGTGCGTGTCTGTGTAATGTACTGTGTGTGTGTATCTGCTATGTCTGCGTCAGTCAGTGTCTCTGGGTCAGTCTGCTTGTGTGATCGTGTGAGAGTCTGTGTCTGTGTCTGTGTCTGTTCCCAGAGAGAATGTGCGTATGAATGTGTGTGTGTAGACAGAATCATATTTAGGTGTGATGCTGCATTACAGCTGACTAACCAGGTGACATTAGCTTTGGTATGATGAATGACCATTTGGTTGAGATAGTGCAGAGGTGTTGCCATTGGTAATGCCATACTCTAGCATGTATTATGAAATTAAGGGAGTAATTGAAAGAAAGGATTTCAAGAGGAGGCATTTCTGCATTTTTCAAACTGAGTGAAAATTCCACATTTATGTGGTCCTACTATAAAATTAAAATCAATACTTTGAAACAAATGCAGTCAACATGAGAGAAATATAAGAAGTTTGTTTTTTTAATCTAAGTTGGCAATGTTTTCATGTAAATCTTTGATATCTTTACCAAAGTTTCCAGAAACTGTATGTCTGTCAAAATGAGGAATGTGGGGGCAGGGTTCTGAAATGCCAGAGAAAGGATTAATCATGAGCTTTAATAGCATATATCCTTGCACAGTCTTAGGAACCCCTGTTGGTGTCTCTATCTGCCTACACTTAATCTGCAGGCATTCTAAAAATAACACATGCATACTTACACTGAAGAAACTGAGCCTTAGTGTCGAGAAAGGTCAGTGGCTTTCTGGGATGACGGAGACTTCAAGAAGGATATCCCGTGTAATGGAATCAATTATTTTCATTAAAATTCACCAGCTGTGTTGTGGTTTGGTTGTGTTCTTTTAAGCATAGATTACTTCATCTTTCAATGCAGAATAACTGAAACTTCTGGTATTTACATGCACTGGTCTCTAAGTAATTGAAGCTAGAATGGGAGTTCTCCTGGAGGATCAGCGAGTGGAGCGGGTGAATGCGAGAGCTGGCGACTGTTTCTGGTTGTGCTAATGGTGGGGTCTATACAAGTGGCCTTACTCTACTTTGAGATAGGGAGATGGGAGAAAATGTTCTAGGATTTCCGATTGCCAGTATTCCTTGCTGGAAGTTTATCTGTGTGAACTCTGTGTCAGGGCAAGACACATCTTGTTTGTAATGCCCCTTGTGGTCAGTTGGTGCTTACTGTCAAGACATAAAAATGAACAACAGCTACTTGTGCACTGTTCATCAGGAGTTGGATTAATTCTCTTTTCTTAGGAACCTCTTTTTAGAGAGGCAGACAGCATCTCCAGTGCCAGCACAGCCTATGGATGTGTGAAGAGAGTGTTTAATGACTGTGATTTCAACAGTGGTTCAGTGGTTCGCACTGCTGCCTCACAGCACCAGGGACCCAGGTTCAATTCCAGCCTCGGGCGACTGTCTGTGTGAAGTTTGCGCATCCTCCCTGTGTCTGTTTGGGTTTCCTCTGGTTTCCTCCTACAATCCAAAGGATGTGCAGGTCAGGTGAATTGGCAAAACTAAATTGCCCATAGTGTCAGATGCAGTAGTCAGGGGTAAATATAGGGTAGGGAAATGGGTCTGGGTGGGTTAATCTTCGGAAGGTTGGTGTGGACCTGTTGGGCCGAAGGGCCTGTTTCCATACTGTAGGGAATCTAATCAAATCTGACACAAAGCTCGTGGTCCTCAGGGCAGTAATGTTATTTGCCTTTGTGTATGTGTCAGAGACATGGATGCTGTATGACAAGCACCTCAGTTGTCTGGACATATATCACCAGAAATGTTTCTAAAAATACAATGGCAGGATAGATGTGACAATATTGAGCCCTTTCTCAGGAGGAAATTCCCAGTATTGAGGTACTCAGAATGGTCAATCAGCTGCGGTGAGCAGGCCACATTGTTCAGTTACCTAAGCCACACTTCCAAAATGAGCTTTTCACTCCAAGCTCCATTGTGGCAAACAGCAACCAAGAGGGCAATAAAAACGATGACCTCAATGCCTTCCTGAAACATGCAACATCCCCAGGAATCTTGCCTCGCACTACCCAAACTGGCGAAGGAACATCCAGCCATCTTTGAGTATCTCTGACAGGCCAGTACAAACTGGAGAAGAGCTTCTGTGACCCAGGGAATCACACTCATCCACCTCTTAAAACACCACATGCCCATCTTATGACATTGAACATAGAACATTACGGTGCAGTCCAGATCCTTCAGCCCTCGATGTCGCGCCAACCTGTGAAACCAATCTGAAGCCCATCTAACCATATGTCTATCCAATGATCATTTAAATGCACTTGAAGTTGGCGAGTCTGATACTGTTGTAGGCAGGCCATTCTATGTCCCTACTACTCTCCGAGTAAAGAAACTACCTCTGACATCTGTCCTACATCTATCACCCCTCAGTTTAAAGCTATGTCCCCTCGTGCTAGCCATCACCATCCGAGGAAAAAGGCTGCCACCTACCTAACCCTCTAATTATTTAATCCTCTGATTATCTAACCCTATCTAACCCTCTGATTATCTTATATGTCTCTATTAAGTCACTTCTCAACCTTCTTCTCTCTAATGAAAACAGCCTCAAGTCACTCAGCCTTTCCTCGTAAGACCTTCCCTCCATACCAGGCAACATCCTAATAAATTTCCTCTGAAACCTTTCCAAAGCTTCCACATTCTTCTTATAATGCGTTGACCAGAACTGAACGCAATACTCCAAGTGCAGCTGCACCAGAGTGGCTCCGAAACTCAATCCCTCTACCAATAAGAGCTAAAACACCGTGTGCATTCTTAACAATCCTATCAACCTGGATGGCAACTTTCAGGGATCTATGTACATGAACACCAGATCTCTCTGTTCATCTGCACTACCAAGAATCTTACCATTAGCCGAGTGCTCTTTATTCCTGTTGCTCCTTCCAAAGTGAATCACCTCACAGTTTTCAACATTAAATTCCATTTGCCACCTCTCAGCCCAGCTCTGCAGCTTATTTATGTCTTTCTGTATCCCACAACATCCTTCGGCACTATCCACAACTCTACCAACCTTAGTATCATCCGCAAATTTACTAACACATCCTTCTACTCCCTCATCCATTTATTAAAAATAACAAACAGCAGTGGCTCCAAAATAGATCCTTGCAGTACACCACGAGTAACTGAACTCCAGGATAAACATTTCCCATCAACCACTACCCTCTGATTACTTTCAGCTAGCCAATTTCTGATCCAAACCACTAAATCACTCTCAATCACATGGCTCTGTATTTTGAGCAATAGCCTACCATGGGGAACCTTATCAAATGCCTTACTGAAATCTAAATACACCACATCAACTGCTTTACCCTCATCTACCTGTTTGGTCACTTTCTCAAAGAACTCAATAATATTTATGAGGCACGAACCACCCTTCACAAAACTGTGTTAACTATCCCTAATCAACTTATTCCTCTTGAGATGATTATAAATCTTATCTCTTATGACCTTTTCCAACACTTTACCCACAACTGAAGTAAGGCTCACTGGTCTATAATTACCAGGGTTGTCTCTACTCCCCTTCTTGAACAGGAGAACACAGTTTGCTATCCTCCAGTCTTCTGGCATCATTCCTGTAGACAATGATGACATAAAGATCAAAGCCAAAGGCTCTGCAATCTCCTCCCTGGCTTCCCAGAGAATCCTAGGATAAATTTCACCTGGCCCAGGGGACTTAACTGATTTCACACTTTCCAGAATTGCTAACACCTCCTGCTTGTGCACCTCAATCCCATCTATTCTAGTAGTCTGTATCTCAGTATTCTCCTCACCAGCATCGTCGTTTTCCAGTGTGAATACTGATGAAAAATATTCAGTTAGCACTTCCCTTACCTCCTCTGACTTCACGCACAACTTCCCACTACTATCCTTGATTGGCCCCAATCTTACTCTAGTCATTCTTTTATTCCTGATTTTTGTATAGAAAGTATAGAAAGTTTTCCTTGATCCTCTCTGTGATTGACTTCTCATGTCCTCTCCTGGCTCTTCTTAGCTCTCTCTTCAGGTTTTTCCTGGCTAACTCATAATTCTCAAGTGTCCTAACTGACCCTTCACGTCTCATCCTAACATAAGCATTCTTTTTCCTCTTGACAAGGGCTTTAGCTTCTTTAGTAAACCATGGCTCCCTTGCATGACAACTTCCTCCCTACTTGACAGGTACATAGTTATCAAGGACACGCAGTAGCTGTTTCTTGAATAAGTACCACATTTCAATTGTGCCCATCTTATGCACCCTAAATCTTGCCTAATCACATCATAGCTGCCTTTCCCCCAGCTATAACTCTTGCCCTGCAGTATATACCTATCCCTTTCCATCACCAAAGTAAACATAATCAAATTGTGGTCACTATCACTAAAGTGCTCACCTAATTCCAAATCTAGCATCTGGCCGGGGTCATTACCCAGCACCAAATCCAATGTGGCCTCACCCCTTGTTGGTCTGTCTACATACTGTGTCAGAAAACCCTCCTGCACACATTGGACAAAAACTGACCCATCTAAGGTATTCGCAGTCAATATTTGAAAAGTTAAAGCCCCCATAACAACTACTCTGTCACTCTCGCTTCTACCCGGAATCATCTTTGCTATCCTTTCCTTTACATCTCTGGAACAATTCAGAGGCTATAGAAAATTCCCAGCAAGGTGACATCTCCTTTCTTGTTTCTAATCTCAGCCCATGCTACCTCAGTAGATAAGTGCTCAAACATCCTTTCTGCCACTGTAATACTGTCCTCCATTAACAATGCCACACCTCCCTCTTTTTTACTATCTTCTCTGTTCTTACTGAAACATCTAAATCCTGTAACCTGCAACAACCATTCCTGTCCCTGCTCTATCCAAGTCTCTGAAATGGCCACAACATTGAAATCCCAGCCGCAACTTTACCCACCTTATTCCGGTTGCTTCTGGCATTGAAGTAATCACACTTCAAACCAACTCCTTGCTTGCCGGTGCCCTCTTGCGACCATGACAGGGTATGAGGATCCAGCAAAGGACTGTTCTGTCAGCTCAGGACCCATAACTCTGGAGTGGAAGGTGTTATTCTTGCTCTAGTGGAATTGCCTGAGAAGGAAAAACAAGAAGTCACAACAAGAGCTCAAAATGTCAAGGAGGAAAGCGGAAAAATCTGACAAAAATAAGTGAAAATATTTTTAGCATTTCTGAAGAGGCTTTTATTCTACATTTGCTTACTCCTTGTGTTAAAGAAAGTGGTAGGGATTTTAATTATTTAGCTCATTTCATTTATCTATGTGAAGGAGGAGCATTGCCAGTAAACATATTTCACTTCTCATCATAGACATTGCTTAACCTTCCTGAGGCAGGACTAGCCTATGTTGAGGTACACGGGCATGGTATATCTTTAATTCAAGTTATACAATCAGAAAGCAGAGAAGGGGGTCATTTAAGCCAGTGAGCGTGTGCTTGCTGCTTAAATGAGCTATCCATTATCCCACTGCCCCGCATCTTTGCTATCAACCTGTAACTATATATTTTCTAAAATATAATCCATATTTCCTTTGACCACAATTGATTGAATCTGCTTTCGCCACTTTTTTCAATTTGTGCATTCAAAGTAACAATAAATTGTTGAGTGGGGAAAAAAAAATCTTTCAGTCGTTCCCATGGGTTTTTGCTTCTGGAACACTGGTTGTCTTGGGTCTGAACTCATATGTAGGTGAGGTGTACAGAACTGCACTGACAGAATCATCAATAACTCATATCACTGAAGTGATAGCTCTCCATTGCCTGTAGGTGTCTGATAAAATTTTGAAAAGTGAATAGGCTGAAGTATACTTCTAAGGAAAAGCAGGACAAAGCGCTATGGGGAGCAGGCAGCAAAGTGGAGTTGAAACCAGGATAAGATCCGCCATGATCATGTTAAATGGTGGAGCAGATTTGAAGGGCTGATTTGCCTCCTCCCGTTCTTCAGTCCTCTGTTCCTCTGAGAACTGAGGGTTACTATCTTCAAGGGATAGGTGTCACATCCAATTTGTAATTTCACCTACCTGGGATATTACCTTGAAGTTCTAGTTGGCATTGTCAATAGTATATCAGCAACTGGGTTTGATTCACATGTAATCCAGGCTCTTAAATTTGTAGCTACAGCACATAGACTGCAATGGTTCAAGAGGCCAGTTCACCACCACCTTCTCAGGGGCAGCTAGGGATGGGCAGCAAATGCGGGCCCAGCCAGCATTGCCCATATCCCACAAGTGAATAAAAAAAAGGTTTTAATTCATATCAAGTCTCTTTGCCCCACTACCCTTATGCTATTTGACAAATTGGCTCCAGTATGGTAAAGGAGAAAGTGAGGACTGCAGATGCTGGAGATCAGAGCTGAAAATGTGTTGCTGGAAAGCGCAGCAGGTCAGGCAGCATCCAAGGAGCAGGAGAATTGACGTTTCGGGCATGAGCCCTTCTTCAGGAATGAGGAAGGTGTGCCAAGCAGGCTAAGATAAAAGGTAGGGAGGAGGGACTTGGGGGAGGGACGTTGGAAATGCAATAGGTGGAAGGAGGTAAAGGTGAGGGTGATAGGCCGGAGTGGGGACGGGGGCGAAGAGGTCAGGAAGAAGATTGCAGGTCAGGAAGGTGGTGCTGAGGTCGAGGGTTGGGACTGAGACAAGGTGGGGGGAGGGGAAATGAGGAAACTGGAGAAATCTGAGTTCATCCCTTGTGGTTGGAGGGTTCCTAGGCGGAAGATGAAGTGCTCTTCCTCCAGCCGTCGTGTTGCTATTGTCTGGCGGTGGAGGAGTCCAAGGACCTGCATGTCCTTGGTGGAGTTGAAGTGTTGAAGTGTTGAGCCACGGGGTGGTTGGGTTGGTTGGTCCGGGTGTCCCAGAAGTGTTCTCTGAAACGTTCCGCAAATAGGCGGCCTGTCTCCCCAATATAGAGGAGGCCACATCGGGTGTAGCGGATGCAGTAAATGATGTGTGTGGAGGTGCATGTGAATTTGTGGCGGATATGGAAGGATCCCTTGTGGCCTTGGAGGGAAGTAAGGAGGGAGATGTGGGCGCAAGTTTTGTATTTCTTGCGGTTGCAGGGGAAGGTGCCGGGAGTGGAGGCTGGGTTGGTGGGGAGTGTGGGGTAAAGCCTCAGATTTGGGATTCTCCTCCCTCTGTTTGAATCCCTCCTGATTTTGTACAATGTCTGTAATCCTCTCCAACAGTACCAGCTTCCAAACTTTCTGCTCCTTTAATTCTGTTCTTATACATCTCTAATTTTCAGCCCACCATGCAGCCGCATGTTCAGTTGTGTAGGTCCTGAGACTGGAATTCCCTCCCTTAACCTCTCCTCATTTCTATTGCTCTCTTCTTCCTGAAGATTGCTCTCAGCAGATGCTCATGGTCTCGGAGACAAAGTCCAATGAAGCAACTTGGGAACTTTTGTTACATTAAGGATGCAACCCATAACAAAACCAAGTTGCTGTTGTTTTCAGCATAGAAGTCTAAGGGTCAATTTTTATTTGAACTCACAAACTATGTTTTTTATCCATATGTTTAACAACTTTAAATTGATAGACTGAAGGGTCTGTTTTTGTGTCGTACAATATGGCTGATTGCATCCTCATGACTCAAAGATCATGCCTTCACATCTGATTCGCACAGAATAAAAATAACCAAAATTCCACATTTGGCCTGCGTTAAGTGAATTGATCCCACAACAGTGCGCTAAAGGATGGCTGGAAGCAGGAAAGCGGTTTTGTCCACTGTGAGGAGCATGTGAGCACTCTTAACTCAGAGGATAGAGAGTGTATGATCACACCTGGACATGGTCACCTCATATACCAGGGGCTTCTGGTGGTGGGGGTGCTAATGGTGGCAGACACATGTTTATGTAGGTTTACAGGGTAAGGATCTGGGTATTGTGATGACTAGTGGGCAAACAGAAAAAGCTATTCAGAAGGAAATTTGGAATTTTGGGAACTCATTGACACGTAAATATGGAGGCTGCAAGTCACGGGTCGAGGAGCACTGACTGTCTCCTTCAATCATGCTGAAAATCAGAAGTACACAACAGAAAGGAACATGGAAAAGGAAAACGACCATAGATGGAGTGAACGGAGTAAATATTTTGACCTGTGAGTGAGAGGGCTGCAGGCCACACCGATCTGAGGCCCTATAAAGGCAAGCAACATTACACAGAGACCTATAGACTTTGCCAATACAATATTGTACTCAGATTACTGTTCTTGCTTGGGATTATTCTGACACTCTGCTCAAATTCTTCTTCGCTGTAGCTACGCATTCCATATATATGTTCTTCATAGGGGGAGAGAGTGCAAATACAAGTTCAGTTTGTTCATATCTAACTATAAGTTTGCCTTGGTAAAAATGGCTAGAAATGAAACTTGTTAGCATGATTGTATGGAAATAGACTACAAATTTAGGACTACATAGAATTTAAACTGAATGCAGGAACAAAATGTTTGCTTCCAGCTGATGTTAAGTTATTAAGTGGGTAAGAGTAAATGTGTAGCTAACTGGGTGCCTGATAAGTGAATGCTGTAGGTGATCTGGTGCCTAGTGAGTGACCGTGTGGGTATTGGGTGTTTTGCGAGTGTGTGGATGACTGGGTGAATGACTGATTATTGTACACTAAGGAACATCAAATTGAAGTCAAGACAAGGCATATTTTTCTACCGCTTGTCCCAAGGAGATGTAAGGCTTTGCGAATCATCCTTGATCCATGCTGACAGCATAACTGAGACTTGCTTCTAACATTTGCTTGATCATAGATATATGTCCTGAGAACCACCGCACTTTTCATATTTAAGTAGATTAAAGATAGCAGCATTGTTTAGTGGGAGATCAGCTTGTGGATTAGTATTAAAAGGAGTGGGCAGTTTTGAAAGGTGACTTCAATGTTTATCTTACCAAGTCCTGACTTGTAAAGTAAATGCTATGAGCATGCCTTGGCAGTGAGGGACTATGACTCTACTGTCAATACGTGTTGCAGGTGAATTGTTTTTGACCATGCATGAATGGTACGACAGGACTATTCTTGGAAATTTACTCTGGAAAAGTATTTGTGTTCTCAGGTTTTCATGCATTATTGTCAGTACTTTTAGTGCTTTGACCAGGAATAAAACAAGTTGCTTTTGAAATTACATTATGTGACTATTAGGGTCTGAATTCTCAAATATTCGTACACTAATTTTAGCATAACATATCCTTGAAGCCATTAGCTCCATTATATATAAATCAATGTTTGTTAGTGCTTTCTATATATGCATGTCAGGGATAGTAAGGTTCTGATCCAGAATAAATCTCTATCTGCCGTTTCCAGAGTGTCTCCCAATCTTCAGTGAAGGTTGGTTTGCTTTCTCCTATAAATGTTTGCAAATCTATTTCTCAGCTTGTCTCCTGTTGTTCAGTGAAATTTATGGTTCATAATTAGTTGTATTCAACTTATAAGTTGAACTATGTTAGAGTAATTCTCATTTTAAGAAAATACTAAGTGGCAACCTGTAGGATTTGTAGAATAATAGGTAAAAATCATAGTGTTAGGGAAAAAGAAGGATGCTGGTTAGAGAATTTCATTTGTGGATTGAATCACGAAGGAAGGACACTGTTAAAGTAGTAACATAATACTATGTATTCAGTCTCTTTAATTTTCTTCCCTTGTGACAAGCTGACACAGGGAAGAAGTCACCATAGCAACTGTGGCTTTACCATCAATGGAACCAGGACACAACCTACATTTGAATAAAAAGAGTTTTTTTCTTAGTTCAGCAAGTAAGGCTCTGTTTGGAAATAGGCATGTTTTCTCTAAAATATTTGCTGATAAGTTAATAAGATGTTCTTTTCACTATAAACGTTATACGACAGATAAATCAGAAACCCTTTATTTCTTTGCTTTACAATTGTTAGCAAAGTCTTCAGCACATTTCATTTCTTTAATTTGTGAATAGAATGTGCTTTCACTTCATTCAAACCATTTCCAGTTTTATTGCATTTGTCATTGTCTACAGCACATGCTGTGCCATGAATGCTAATAGCTCCATTAAGCCAAAGCTCCTGAAATGGATTATCTTAAAATATCTGAGCCATGCTAGCTAGCTATGATGTGAAGACTAACAGTAATCTGAGTTAAAATATTAAATTGTCCAATTTGCCTTGGACTTTGGTTAAATTTGAAACGAAATAAAAGAAAAAGAAGGCTAAGCTCCATATTGAGCATAAGTCATAGGCCTTTGTTCATTCTGGTAATGGACCTGTAGTGGCCAACTTGACTTTGTTGATTTCAAAGGCTTTGATTGTAAATGAAAGGGACTATTGAACTCAGAGAACAAGATGTAAGGTAAAACAGTGCACCAATAATCCCGAGATCAAGATTACAGGCACACTGAAAATGGAAAGCTTTGTTACTATAGCTGATCAGAAGCAGTCTCCTTAATCAGGGACTTAGCCTTTGTGTGTTTACATACACTAAACAAAAGGACACTTTCAATGATCGAACAGACCCAGCGGAGAAGATCACTTGATGTATGTATTGGTTGAACTGGTGATGTAACTCTATTTGTAACGCAGATTGAGTGAGACCAATTGGGAAAGCAGGACTTCTGAATTTACTCCAGAAATTATACTTGAGTTGGCTACTGGATCCTATCTAAAATTGTCATGTAATCATAGAAACATATGCCATGCAAGGAGGTTATTCACCAATATGTATGCCAGCCAGCACTTTGAATAGCTACTCAATTAGGTATTTCCCTGCCTATGCCCCAATTCCCTCAAATTTCAGTTTCGCAAGTGAAATAATTGCACAGAGGCCAGTATCCCGTCACCAAGTCACCCTTTATTTACTTTTGCACAGCACACTGGCTATGGCCAGCCAGCTTGGAGTCAATGTCCTGGACTGAGGAGATTCTAAGGGGTTTCCTGATTGGCCCAGGTTAACACCCCCAATCAAGGATCTTGTAGTTAATGAAGTCCACCTGGTTCCAATCATTACGTCTAGTTATCGTAATTCTTTTCCTTTGTATATGTTATCTACTCCAAAATGCATTGTACAGATGCCCTACCCATGGTGAGATCTCTGATATCCAATGTAACTGCACAGACCTGATCACAATTTACCATCTTGCTCTAATACTGCAGGACTCCATCATTATTATAATGGAAAGTTTAACTTAAGGTATATATTCAAAGCCACAACCTTCTGACCCAAAGGCCAGTGTTACCCTGCACAAAGCTGTACTGACACATTGGAAAATATATTTTAGCCCTAATAGTTGCAGAAATGAGACCACATTTGACCTGCATACATGATGCTGTATACCTTTCATCCACAATGATAAAACAAATCCTCTTGCTATGCATGCAAAAGTACAATATAATGACCAAGTTGAATGAACCCTTCTGGCTTTAGAGATGCATTGCTGGTCAAATTGGAAAAGAGGACAAAATAGGGAAAATAGTTTACAGGTGTTTGTTTACTCATCTTCTTTCTAGTTGAAAGAAGTACATTAAAATTAATTTATTTACACCAGAGTAAAGCCACCTGCTGTTCTTTGGATGATCTTTAACATTCATCTGAATATGATCGTAAAAACATAAGAATTACGAGAAGGAGCAAGCTGTTTAGCTCATCAAGTCAGTCTGCCTTTCACTAAGGTAATGACTGATCTGATGTGGACTAACTGCACTATCCTGCTTACCCTCCTCATAATCTTGGACTCCCTCCTGAGAGATCAACAACGTGTCAAGCCCAGCTTTGAATATACTCAATGACTGTACATTCACTACTGGCTTTGCAAGAGAATTCCAAACATTAATTTCCCTCTGAGAAAAAGAATTCTCCCTCATTTCAATATTAACTGAGAGACCCATTATTTTTAAACTGTGCTCCTGAGTTCTTAAGTCCCCACAAGAGGATACATCATCTCAGCATCAAACCTATCAAGCCCCTGAGAAGAACAAGCAGAGCATATTGCAATTCAACAGCTTCAAGATTTGTATAAAATATATTTATATTGTACTATGTATTTATGCACACCACGTCATGGACTGGGCCAGCCTGCTTTTCCAAGCTCTTTGCTTGCTCTCATAATGCTCATCATGAAGAGCTTACCTGTATGCTCAAACTACCACTCCCTTCATGTTTTGTTATTTGCCTTTCAGCCAGAGATGCCAAGCTCAGAGTACTGCTGTGTTGCTGTGCCATTCAGCACAGGGACAGAACGAGGACATTTGCCATGGTTGTCAGCAGTCCTCAGTCAAGTTAAGGGGATGTCCTTTGATCAGGAGACTCCCAGCATAACTAATCAAGGACAGCCTCTGATACCAGTCCAGGGACTCGAACACAGTCAGTCAGCTCCTTGAGGCAGTCACAGTGAAGATCCTTTCCTCATAAAGGTTGAGGAACTGAATGTCAGGCAGTTGACAACCTGTCTTGACTCTTTCTGACATATTGTGGGCTGAGGAGTTGGTGTTAAAGGAGGTGAAAGTAGTTGGCACAGTTGTTAGTGCAGGTGCCCTGGGCGAGTGAGTAGGCAACACAGAGGGCACTCGGGGTTAGTGGTGTCAGGGTTAGATTGGGTGACTGTGAGTGAGGGATTATGTTGTGGGCAATAGTAAAAGTGGTAGAGTGTGAACCTTGGTGGGAAGTGGGTCCAGTAGCAGAATTGGAGTGTACAGAAAACATAGTTGCAAATATGCTGAAAGAGTGGAGGAGGTGGAGACCTGAAGTGGATCCTTTTCTCTTACATTGCTGTGCATTCCTCCAAAAGGCTGAGACTGCTAGCGAGATTTGAGAAGATTTGTGACTTGGGTTGAGGTTCTGGATGTAGGTTTGCTTGTTGAGCTGGAAGGTTCATTTTCAGACGTTCCATCACCATACTAGGTAACATCTTCAGTGAGCCTCCAAATGAAGCACTGGTTGTGTAGCCCACTTTCTATTTATATGTTTGAGTTTCGTTGGGTTGGTGATGTCATTTCCTGTGGTGACATCATTTCCTATGGTGATGATATTTCCTGTTCTTTTTCTCAAGGGGTAGTAAATGGGATCCAAGTCAATGTGTTTGTTGATAGAGTTCCAGTTGGAATGCCATGCTTCTAGGAATTCTCATGTATGTCTCTGTTTGGCTTGTCCTAGGACGGATGTGTTGTCCCAGTCAAAGTGATGTCCTTCCTCATCCATATGTAAGGATACTAGTGAGAGAGGGTCATGTCATTTTGTGGCTTGTTGAGGTTTATGTATCCTGGTGGCTAGTTTTCTGCCTGTTTGTCCAATGTAGTGTTTGTTACTGTTCTTGCAAAGTATTTTGTAGATCATATTAGTTTCGCTTGTTGTCTGTATAGGGACTTTTAAGTTCATTATCTGTTTTTTAATGTGTTGGTGTGTTTGTGGGCTACCATGATGCCAAGGGATCTGAGTAGTCTGGCAGTCATTTCTGAGATGTCTTTGATGTAGGGGAGAGTGGCTAGAGTTCTGGATGTGTTTTGTCTGTTTGTTTGGGTTTGTTGCTCAGAAATTGGCGAACTATGTTCATTTGGTACCCATTTTTATTTTTAATACACTGCATAGGTGAACTCAAGGAAACTCAAACATATAAATAGAAACCGGGCTACACTACCAGTGCTTCATTCAGAGGCTCACTGAAAATGTTACCTAGTATGGTGATGAAATGTCTGAAAATGAACCATCCAGCTCAGCGAGCAAACATATATCTAGGCTGAGACTGCATTAACCTAGCAGTAAACCTCACACCATGGTCTTGTGTCATGCCCTGTTCTGCTAGTCCTGGAAAAGATGTTGTCCTGCGTCTGCACTATCCCATCCACCATGACTGTCAGGCACCTTCTTGTGAAACAGAGTGCCAAATCTCCCTTTGCCTGTTATGTTCAGAAACAGTGCAGGGCAGCTGTGGACTGACAATGTTTGTCCAGATGCACAATGGACTTTTAAAGATGGCATGAATGCTCGGGGTGCTGGTCAATTTTAGGATATCTCAGCAGTGGCAAGCTGTTCCTGGAATGGCAAGTGGTAGATTGGGGTTAGAATCAACAAGAGGGTATCATAGGGATGGGATAATTAGTTAATGAGGCACATTTGGTAAGATAAAGCAGAGACAGATGGTAGTTGTAATGTTTTGGATTAGTAATCCAAACCCTTAGGTTAAAGTCTAAGGGATATGGGTTCAAATCCTAACATGGCATGTAACGAAATTTGAATTCAATAAAGGTCTGCAATAGAAAAACAAAGCTAGCCTAGTGGCAATATGGAACCATTGTTGACTGTTGTAAAAACCCATCTGCTTCACTAATGTCCTTTCGAGAAGGAAATCTGCATCCTTATCTGGTCTGGCCTACATATCATTTCAGATATGTGGTTGATGCTTAACTGTTTTTTGGGCAATAAATGTTGACCTATACTGTGATGGTTACAATCTGTAAACAAATAAAAAAAATAATTGTGAGTGATCAATCTATCCTCTGCCATCAGTTCTAAAATTGAACTAAAAATCTATCCCATTGAATTTTAAATGTTCTTAAATGTTTTCAATATATGTAATATTTACCTGTTGTGAGAAAAAATCCATATTTTCCATAGATAATTCTATTTCTGCACAGCTTTATAAAGTGATTATTCCAAAGGCCACAGGAGATTTTATTGACTGAAATACAACGTTTGAGTGCTCAGTTTATTAATCATTATGGGCAACAAACTCATTTCAATGCCGTTAATCCATAAGTTTTAAATTTCTTGTGGAAATACTGACTGTCAATAATTCAGTCAGCATTTATGTTTAAAAAAATTGGAATTATCCAATAGCTTGAAAGAAGCAATGTAACTAATACAGAGATATAAGAATTGTTCACTAAAATATAGTTTTTGGATATTGAATGAAGTGTCATTAAATGAAGCACAGGTTGAAGGAAAAATATTGTTGATTTCTTAAAAATCAGAGAATTATAACGAATCAATACCCAAACTGCACCTTTTTCATATGCAAATCTTCTCCAGCATCATTCATTTTACGTTTAGTTTTCAGCAACAATTTTTCTTTTAACCTGCATTTGTTGATTCATCGCCTGCATCTGTTTTAGGCAGGTCAATCTCAAAGACGTTTTGATATTTGCTTCAATATGACATGCATACCTGGTTTATCCTATTCATCAGTGCTATCATCTCTTGTCCCTCTTGTTTGTGACTACAAATTTCCAAAAAAAAACATTTCCAATCTCTTCTCTCAGCACCTTCTAGCACACCTCAACCCTGGATTGCACTGGGATATTCGCTCAACTCAGAGAGAAACCAGTAAAATGTGTGAATGACACACATGACTTGTCTCATGTACTTCAAAATGAAGTTGCAGTATGCCCAGTACATTCACATCCAAGTGTTCGTGTTTTATTTTACTTTCCTTCTTCTCTATCATCTCCTTTCAGCTCCACTCAATATCATCTACACCTCTCTAATATTCAACTATCTAAAAGAGTATTCTGTAGCAGCAATGACAACCCCCATCACAACGTATTAATCTGTTTCTCATTTCTCGTGTTGACACTCTGGTGAATTTTCCTCATTTTAGGATTTTTACTTGCAGAATCACCAGAAATTCATTTTTGTCTTGTCATTTTTACTTATTTTTTTGAATATCCTTTTATTTAAGAAATATTATTGTGTTTGTGTGGAGAAAACCTGCCAAATAGAATGATTTTGTTGGCTTATGTTTTCCATGATTTTCTGTGAGCAGCAGTTACTGCAAGGACATGAATAAATATGATAAAAATATTGTGCTGGATTTAGTCTAATGTGAATTGGATGCAAATTAAGGTTTAATGAAAAATCAGATATTGAAATGACAGACAGAAAAACCTGATCTGTTAAGACTGCCCCACACCCACATTGCTGGAACATCATGACCAGACCCTTTTGCCCTGCTCGCCTCCATTCTCCATCAACCACACCCCTCACCCACACACACAGCTGTGTTCATGAAAATAAATTGGTGCCATTAAGAGAAAAATGTATCTGTGGAAAATACCTTCCGAATTTCTTCAGGCGACTAAGACAGGTTAAGAAGATCATATTAGCCAGCTCCTTCCAGATGATGATGTGATTCCCTAATTCAACCAAGAAACTCCCTCTTAAAGGCATGGGAAGGGCATCTCACTGCCAAAGTATTTCAGAGGCACATAACTTACTGGTAAAAGAGTAACCCCCATCATCTAACTTATTCCGAACTTATGTGCAGTTTAAATACATATCCACTAGTCCTCCCCATTCTGTTAATTTGAAATAGTCCATCAATAGTTATGCAATCTGGTTTACATTATTTTATATGTCTCTGTAAGTTTGCTTCTATATCTAGGCTCCTCTCTGTAGGATTGAGCAAAAATCCCCATCATCTAAAATACTGGACAAGACCCTAGACTTTTCTAATATCTAAAATACTGGACAAAATCCTGAGCTCAAGCTGCAACAAATACACACAGAACCAGAGTGAGTTCAGTCTCGGACTACTGTTCAGCCTGAAATTCCAATGTATACCTCCACTTTAAGTGAACAATCAACCAAACCTAACACTCTGGACAGAAACTAACTTTTACACCTCAGGCTACACAACACAGAGAATGTGGACCCTCAGAGATACTGGACATTCAACTTCAATCAAAATACTCTTAACCTACTCTTAACAATCAAGAAGCCAATTGACCTCAAAGGGAACACCAGACACACAATCGCAACACAGGTTTGAGAGGAGATAATGGGGCACACAATCTGTATAACTGCTAGCCCTGATTTTACCCAGGAGAGAGCCTTTTTCAACAACAACTATCTGCAGAAACAGCTTCCCCACAGGCTTCCAATCCCAACAAGAACCTTCAAATCCAAGAACCACAGAGGCCAAATGGAGAAGCGGAATTGGGAAGGCAAACCAAGGGCATCATCGCAACAAAAGACATTCGAGATGGGGGGAAGCGAGCCAAGTGCTATTTGAACAAGAGTGTCCAGACACGGGCCTGTTTCGAACCAAGAGAACCAATAGCAAGGAACTCAGCAACTGGATGCACTTTAAAACTGTGTTTTCCTCAGTGATGAGCTGAACCTCCCAAGACCCCAAAGTTCTGACCTAGCTAGCAGGGAGGGGAAGGTGGGCGGTGACAGTGCGGGGAACCCCCCAGGAAGGAAGCCTGATTAAAGTTTCTGAAATTAAAACACTTATTTAGGTTCTAAAAGAGTTTAATCTGTGTTTGATTTAAGTGTATTTCAGTACTGTCCTCTGTATAATTCATGGTGTCAATTTCACTATTTAGTGCTTTTATCTGTATTTCTCGTATTGTACTTATGTTTTTGTATTTAAATAAAAGCAGAGATTCTTTTACCCTAAAGCACCTGTCTACTGCCTTCTTCATTTCACATTCCCTAAATAAGTCCAGTGTCAGAAGCAGGGATCTGGACGGGATCCAAACCACCTAAAATCAGCAAATTACTGATTGCCCTAAACCAGAACCCTACATCTCAGTCTCAAGCAAAAGGAGCTAGATCTGTGAGTTCAAATAACTTGGTTATGTTATATGAGGCAATAGTTCTGAAATAGTTAATGTTAAACTGCATTAAGTTCCAACCTGATAACGTCGCACAGTCATAGTGTGGAGAAGTAGCCATGATTAGGGGGTGCCGATGGCCCCCCATGGGTCTTGCAGCAGACACGGAAGAATTCATCAGATGAATGAGACTCTGGGAATCCTTTCGAAATGCCAGCAGCGATCCCAATGAGCCCACCAAGGAACTGGAACAGTCATCACAGGGATCGTAGAGGGGCGACCAAAGAAGGAGTCAACTTGGACCTCACCGGAGGGCTGCCGACCTGGGCTTGACATGTATGCTCAAACCGTCAGGAAATGTGTAAATGCCAGATTCATCAGCCACATCCACAAGCTAGAACAGAACATCACCTGATCACAATGCAACGCCATCCAGGCTCTCAAAGCCAATCACAACATTGTCATCAAACCAGCAGATAAAGGAGGAGCCACCATCATTCAGCATAGAACAGATTACTGCAAGGAAGTGCGCTGACAACTGAACAACCAGGAACACTACAGGTAACTACCGATCAAAGAGCACAGCCGTGAACTAAACACATTGTTTAGGACTTTGGATCCAGTCCTTTAGAGTTCCCTACGTAATCTCATCCCACATACTTCTCATGTAGGGGATTTATACTGCCTTCCGAAGATACACAAAGCCAACACACCAGTACGTCCCATTGTATCAGACAATGGGACCCTGTGTGAGAACCTCTCGGGCTATGTCGAAGGCATCTTGAAACCCATCGTACAGGGGACCTCCAGCTTCTATTGCAAGACTACAGATTTCTTACAGAAACTCAGCATCCACGGACCAGTCAAACTGGGAACAATTCTTGTCCCAATGGATGTTTCAGCACTCTACACCAGCATCCCCCACAATGGCGGCAACAGCCTCAGCACTTAACACCAACAACTGCCAATCTCCGAGCACCGTCCTACAACTCATCCTCTGTATTCTCGAGCACAACATTTTCACCTTTGACAACCAGTTCTTCATCCAGACACATGGAACAGCCATGGGCAACAAATTTGCACCCCAATATGCCAACATTTTTATGCACAGGTTTGAACAAGACGTCTTCTCTATGCAGGACCTCCAACAACACTATACACCAGGGAAATTGATGACATTTTCTTCCTCTGGACCCATGACAAGGAGTCACTGAAACAACTACACCGTGATATCAAAGAGTTTCATCCTACCATCAAACTCACCATGGACTACTCTCATTCTTGGACACATGTATCTCCATCAAGCATGGGCACCTAAGCTCCTCACTCTACCGCAAACTCATGGATAATCTCATGGTGGTACACTTCTCATCTTTCACCCAAAATGTATAAAACGGCCACCCCCTATGGACAAACCCTATGCATACACAGGATCTGTTCAGATGAGGAGGAATCTGACGGGCACTTGGAAGTACACAAGGATGCCCTCATAAGAATGGGATATGATGTTCAATTCATCGACCACCAGTTCCAATGTGCACAGTGAGAAACCGTAACGACCTCCTCAGTAGACAGACATGAGCAGCAACCGAAAGGGTACCCTTTGTTGTCTAGTACTTCCCAGGAGCCGAAAAACTACACCATGTTCTTCGCAGCCTGCAACAGATTATCAATGAGGATGCGCAGCTCGCCAAGACCTTCCTCACACCTCCACTTCTTGCCTTTAAACAACCACCAAACCTTAAACAGCTCATTGTTCGCAGCAAACCACCTTGCTTTTAGGACAACGCCGCACAACCTTGTCACAGTAGACACTGTATGACATGTCAGTGTGTTGAAACAGTTACCACTATTACACGTCCGGGAACCTTCCATCATGTGACTTGGCCAACATTGTCTGTCTCATACGCTGCAGGCAAGGATGCCCTGAGGCATGGTACACTGGCGATACCGAGCAGAGGTTACGGCAATGGATGAATAGACAACAATCAACAGACAAGAGTGTTCCCACCGAGTCGGAGAACACCTCAGCAGTTCGGGACATTCAAGCTCGGACCTTCAGGTGACCATCCTCCAAGGTGGACTTCGTGACCAGGCAACAACACAAAGGGGCCAAGCAGAGGCTGATGGCCAAGTTCGGTACTCATGGGGATGGCCTCAACTGGGACCTTGGGTTCATGTCATATTACAGGTGACCCCATTGCACCACACACACACACACACACACACTCACAGACAGACAGACACACGCTCACAGACAGACAGACACACATAGACACAGACACACTCACACAGACCCTCTCCCATACACAAGCTCTCTCTCATACACTCACACATACACTCCCACACTCACATGCTCACCCTCTCACTGACTTATACCTTTTTACACTCACATTCACACGCACACACATACACATATTCTCTCACAGATATTCATATTCCCCCACATGCACACATCCACATGCACAAACACACACACATAAGTTTGTGAGATGAATTTGCATTTCCAGAATTACATTTTATTTTGCTCAAAAACTGCATTAATCCATGTAAGAGTCTGTAAATTTATTTTTTAGATTTAGAATCGGTCTGAAAATTAGGGCACAGACAGCCTCACACAGGGCACCTCACACTTTCAATGCATTATCTCGGCCGACATTGCACCTACTGTTAAAGTTCACTTGAGAATGTAACTTTAAGAAAGTTCTGGAATTTAAATATGAAAGAACTGAAACCAACAAGCCAATTCTAAAAGGTGAGAGACTTAACAAATAATCTTTTTCAATATAAAATTTCAGTTAAATCATACTGTAAACTTTTGCTATAAATTCTGTGTCCTATGATTTTATACTCCACAAACACCTGATGAAGGAGCTGCGGTCTGAAAGCTAGTGCTTCCAATTAAACCTGTTGGACTATAACCTGGTGTTGTGTGATTTTTAACTTTGGGGAAGTAGTATTTCAGCAGGAGGTCCCAATGTAGATAAACATCTCATCTCTGGTTCCTGTTTGGTAATTATGCCCAATTTGTACAAGCCTCTTTTCTTTAAGGTTCAATAGTGATAACTGCTCTATCACTGCAGATTAAACAATGGCTTAGATGCAACATAGAAAGAAGGATTAGAGTATTTTGCTGCAGTGGTAGTTCCCCTACTGGGCCAGAAGTCAGGGTTTAACTCCCTCTTGTCCTGGAGATATGTGAATTTTAAAGGAAATAGAAAAGATCATTGCCATCACCCATACCTCAACTCAACCCAACAGTGATTGGAACTGTATGTATGACATGGTGATCCATGATAGGTAACAATGATGAAAAAATACTATTCATCTGTAATGGATATAATAATATAGTCTATAATCTAACCAATAGTGGAAAAAATCTAAGAAATAAATATTAGAAGTAAAATAAGTTTAAGAACATTACTGCTTTTTGAAGACACGGGATAATAAGTCAGCAGCTGGTAGTGCGTAAATGGAGGAGCAGTCAACAGCTTGCATGGGTGGAGCATCAGAGTGAAAGTAGCACTCCAAATGGAAACCATCTCCTCAGAACTCGTAAGAGGTACATAAACAGTGAGGGCAAGGAATCGAGTTAAAACTAATCAAGTTGGGAAGTGACAGAATTCCTACAAAAGAATGATCAGCAGTTTGAAGCTCAGTGAGTAATGTTAGAAATAGCTGGTCAATGGGGACAAACTTTAAAACAGTAAAATAGAGGAGGATAGAGGGTTTAAAAAAGGCGTACTCTTCAAAATAAACATCTTGAGCTGAGTTCATGAGGCAAAACTGCAGTAGTCAGGACAGGAACCAGAAAATTAACATTAAACTTTGCATAATTTTGGTAAAAAGAATCGACCTTTCTATTTCTATCTCAGGCGCTTCCTCGACCTTTCTATTTCTATCTCAGGCGCTTCCTCGACCTTTCTATTTCTATCTCAGGCGATTCACCTGGACAGTCTCAGATTCCTCCCTCCCCTTCCTCGACCTTTCTATTTCTATCTCAGGCGACCGAATCAACACGGACATCTACTACAAACCGACCGA
>NC_057740.1:28965628-29030631 GCF_004010195.1 Chiloscyllium plagiosum | reverse complement strand
GATGCCCCTCCCCCAAGTCCCTCCTCCCTATCTTTTATCTTAGCCTGCTGGACCAACTTTCCTCATTCCTGAAGAAGGGCTAATGCCCGAAACGTCGATTCTCCTGTTCCCTAGATGCTGCCTGACCTGCTGCGTTTTTCCAGCAACGCATTTCCATCTCTGATCTCCAGCATCTGCAGACCTCACTTTCTCCCCTAAAAAGAATCAAGGGCATGACTCACACGGTTAGTGGTAGGGCCCTGAGGAGTGTTGTCAAACCGAGAGACCGAGAGGTTTATAGTTCTTTGAAAGTTGCATCACTGGTCCATTGGGTGGTTAAGAAGTCATTTAGAACGCTGGCTTTCGTTGCTGAGACCTTTGAGTATAGGAGTTGGGATATCATGTTACAGTTGTACAGGACGTTAGTGAGGCCACTTTTGAAGTAATGTGTAGAGCTCTGGGCACCTTGCTGTAGGAATGTTATTATTAAATTGGAATGAGTTCAGAAAAGATTTACAACGATGTTACCAGGACTGGAGAATTTGAGTTATAAGGGGCGGCTGGATTGGCTGGGACATTTTTCAGTGGAGGATAAGAGGTTGAGGGGTGACCTTAAAAAGGTTTTTAAAATAATGAGAGGCATAGATTGGGTGAATAGAAATGTATTTTCCCTAGGATGGGGGAATTCAAAACCAGGGGATTTAACTTTAAGGTAAGAGGAGAAATATTTGAAAGGTACATGAGGGGCATCTTATTCACACAGAGGGTGGTTTGTATGTGGAATGTGCTGCCAGTGGAAGTGGTAGATACAAGTGTAGTTACAATATTTAAAAGACATTTGGACAGGTACATAAATAGTCAAGAATGATATGGGCCAAATGCAGACAAATGGGAGTAGTTTTGTTTATGGAACCTGGTTGGAATGCATGAGTTGGACTGAAGGGTCTGTTTCTGTACTGTTTTAATCTATCACTCTGTCAAAAGATTACATATAAGCCAATTGAAGAGCTTTTAAAAATTTTGAAGACCAAGTTTAATGGGAGAAGGTCATTATAAGAATTTAATATTATGATAAAAGCTGTGCACTCATAATTTAAACTCATAATTTATTGGGAAGGTTTATGAAAGCTGCAGCCACAGACACCTTTTCAAAAATTTTGCATTGTATTTCTGTCCCGAAAGACAGGAGCCTCAATGCTGCATTCAGAAGGAGGGGAAATCCATAGATGGTGGGAAGTCATCTGATTAGGAGAAAGGTGGGAATTCTTGGCATCTAGTTTGCTCATGGCATCTGGTAGAACAGAAAGCTGCATACTAATGAGATGAGATCTGCACTTAATAAAGTCATCAATAAGCAATAATTCCCAATAATAGGCAGGGATATTTTCAGCGCTGCCCATTTGATTTCTTTGCCAGCGAAAACAGATCTTAAAAGCTCATTGTGCTGCTGTATGGCCTTGCTGTTTCGAGCAGACATGAAGCCAGGTGGCTTGTCATGGTTGTTAGCGGTCAGTGTTCAAAGGGAGAAAGGGAAATATGTTGCTGTACGACAGTGCGCTACACCAATCTCACACTAGCACTAAATGGCAGTCATGGGCAACATGGTAAGTCAGTAGTTAGCATTGATGCCTCACTGCGCCAGGGACCCAGGTTTGATTCCTGCCTCATGTGACTACCTGTGTGGAGTTTGCACATTCTCACAGTGTCTTTGTGGGTTTCTTCTGGATGCTCCAGTTTCCTCCCACAATCCAAAGATGTGCAGGTTAGGTGAATTGGCCTAATGTTCAGAGATGTATAGTGGGTTTTGAGAAGATTTGTAGCTCAGGTTGGGGTTCTGGATGTAGGTTTGCCCGCTGCAAGCAAACCTACATCCAGGGATGTATAGGTTAGGTGCACTAGTCAGGTGTAAATGTGGAGGTAAAGGTCCTGGTTCAAATACTAACTGCACTGGAGGTGTGTTAAAATGTGTCTGAACAGACTGATTAAAAAAAACTAGGAAGGAGGTTTGGTAATAGCACTATACCTCAACAGCCCAGTACATTTCCCACAGCACTATCCCTTATGGTGTTACGTGTATGAATTTCATAACCCATATAGCTCTGTAAGATGATTGGTTAAGGAGACACATGACTGCTTGTTGATACCAATCTCCAACAGAGGGCATCACAGCATGGTTTTCTATTGGTACTCTAATTACCACAAATTCCAGTCTGTGGAAGTCTGTGATCTAGCCAAATCCCTCTTTGTAACACTCAAATCCGCTTTCTCAAATTCCAATCCCATTTCTTTAACAGCTGGCTGAAAAGGGGGATTACGGCTCTTGCAAAACAAACGAACAAAATGTTACTATTATATTATGACTGCCAAATCAACTACAGCTTTTTGCTCTGTACTTAGCTTTTTCAGATTTCTGCTTAAACTGTTACACTCATTTTGTTCAGAGCCTAAGCATACTGGAAAGAATTGATCTTTTTCAGTCCTCAGTGATGTTGAGCAGATCTTGGGCCCCCATTCCTATTAAATATGCCCAATTTAACAAGACTGAAACTTGTATGCAATTTCTGAACTCTTTCTCTTAGCTTTTATATTGTTTGAAGCCACATCTCATCAAAAACATATCGTATCCAGTGGCTGACAGGTGACCTGAACCCATTAAAACAGAATACATTCTGAGAATTCATATGTAAGACTGCGAATATTCTTAGATTCTAGAGGGTATGTCTCATAAACTGTGCAGTGGAGCATCACCCACGCAACAACACCACAGGAACATCAATTTTTTATTACCTGAAGCCAATATTCTGGGAAACAAAAGTGCAACTATTCAATATTGCAACAGCAAGCCAAAATTGTGTGCAATAAATAAATATTGGCTATTTATCGTCAGGCAATTTTCATTATTTTGTAATGTTTTTCTAGAGCTCGCTAAGATCTATTTTGCCCTGGCAATAGATGAAAGGTTAGCGGATTATGTGGCATTAATAGATCCCCTTAGAGAAATTAAATACGTATTTAAGTCTTGCCAGCTAATTAGTTAACTCAGGCAGGAGAAAATGTGTTTGCTCTTAGGAAATTGGATGTGTAAGGAGAGCTCAAGCAATCAGGGATTTGTGAACTTGTTGGTCCATTGCATGTTTTGAACATTGCTCAAAACGATTGACCTGGCTATCCAGGGGCTATGCTCTCTAAAATGCATGAGGTTTGCTGGGAGGGTAAATTTGATTTAAATCAAATCATTTCACAATGGAATATGGTTGCCCTATCTTTCTACTCAGCACCATTGCCTCTTTGAATGGAGACAAAGGGACCATTGAAGGAGTCATCTGTCAGGAGCTCTAGAAATCCAGTTATGTTGCTTCCTTGCCATTTCATTGCAAGAGGTGATCTTTCAGTGCTCCCCTCTATAAAGAACAAAGGAGACAAGCCACAACAATCAGTGGCAGATTGCCTTCACCAAACATGCTGCTGCCAAATTGATACAGGCATAAAGACCTGACAAAGATGGAGCACAATTCCGTTGGTTGGCTGAGATTCAGTGTGCAGTCAGTTATAATGTTCTGTGCTATTTCTGCTGCAAAATGTCACCGTGGGTGTACCTACACAAGAGAAACTGCAGCAGTTCAAGAAGACAGCTCACCATTACCTTCTAGAGATAGGAAACAAAGGTTGACTTTAGCAGCTGTGCCCACATCCCTTGAAAGACTATAAAAAGTTTGTAGTCATCCTGCACAGTCGAGATAATATACTGCTGGTGGTACCATTACCTTCACCTTTCATTGCCACTTTATCAGCTAGCACAGGGGTCAGTTACAGTATCAACTTTACTGGTACTCACAGATACAGATACAACTTGTCAGATGATCGTAAACATCATGTGGGTGGGAACAGTGGAATTGATGACGGCACAGATATTTAGAACTGTTTTTGTTTCCATTGGCCATTCATTTTTAATTGCCAATATCTTTAGCACAGCATTGGACTGTGGCCAGTGAAATGAGAGAAAATTCTGTTGCCAGAATGTCGTCTTGTTGTTTTGAATATTCTGTCAGCTTATAGATTTCTGCACTTAGACTTTGAGTTAGAGGACTTCCCGCATCTGAAATCACATGGGGGAATCGAAGAACAAGTTTGTGTCTGTTTTTGCTTGCTTTTCCTGAAACAAGTATACGAAATAAGGTAGGTGAACTTGCAGCGTGGGTTGGAACCTGGGACTTCGATGTTGTGGTCTGAAATCACATGGGGGAATCGAAGAACAAGTTTGTGTCTGTTTTTGCTTGCTTTTCCTGAAACAAGTATACGAAATAAGGTAGGTGAACTTGCAGCGTGGGTTGGAACCTGGGACTTCGATGTTGTGGCTATTACGGAGACATGGGTAGAACAGGGACAGGATTGGCTGTTGCAGGTCCCAGGGTTTAAATGTTTTAGTCGGGTCAGAGGTGGGGGTAAAAGAGGGTGAGGTGTGGCATTGCTTGTCAAAGATAGTATTACAGCTGTGACTTTTCATGTTAATGACAATAAATGAAAAATACACCACTTTCTAAAACAGCATCCAATAATTTGTTGATTCGTTTTAATAATACATGACTTTTTTTGTGTTTGACTTTTATTCCATGTGCATTGGTGCTAGTGTTAGAGATACCAAACTACAATTATGCAGACCATACCTTGACATTCATTAGATGTGCATAGTCTCTAAATAGTTGGCTTGGAAGAGGGTAATAGCTCATAATGTGCTTCTTTAGTATACTTTCATTCTCCTCATCCTATATTGCTGCTTTTCTTTTAAAATAGAAAGCATTAGAATCAGGAAACCCTCTCAAAAAACTTCCAAAATGGTGAGCAGAACCATCTTGATGGTGTCCCATCAGCTTTCAGCTTTCAGAAGTGAATTTCTCTCAGAAATTTTGATTCAAGCTCCCAACTGAAGAAATTTTACCAGCCATAGCCTCGATTAACTCATTGTTCAAAATCCAATTGGTTCATGCTGTCTTTCAAAGAACAGAACCTTCCACGCTGAACTGGTCCCACATTATGTGGCTGAGTCTTCATTCCCTCCAGGCAGGCAAAGTTTTGTAATATACTGCCTTACGCATCAGGAACAAATTATTTAAAGCTAAATACTTGGTACAATGGGTTTGCTGGTCATGCAATTTGAGGATTCCACTCTCACGTGATTCATTCTAGTGACCTCTAGTGTTGAATGTTAATTTGTGTTGGAAGGTTCAATGCTAACAGTACTGGACAGAAAAGGGTTTCACACCAACAATCCATCACCAAAAATATTGGTCCACTCTTCTTAAACCACCAAATCACCAGTATATGGCAGTAAATTTAGCACCAGCCATTGTAGTTCCACTCCTGGGTGAGAATTGACACAATGCCCATTATTTGTGACTCAAAGAACTCCTGTTACTTGTATCTGACTTTGATCCCAGTTTCATTGTGCTGTGTTTACAACTTAATGCTCACTTTTGGATTAAAAATAAACAAACTTTATAATAATATTAGAATCAGTTTTAACTTCAAGAATCCTAAAATCTGGCAGCTTTGTATAAATTTCTATAGCCATTTGAAGAGTTGAAAAGAAGTAATCACTTATACTTTAAGGATCTTTAGGTATATTATCTTTGATCATTGAAGCAGCTCCTCAGAACTTCCATTACAGTTAGCTGTTGTTTCACAATTTCAAAGCTTTGCTAATAGCTGGTGATGTGTGAGTAGTGAAGATTTATTAATCCAAACCTTTTATAATTTTAACTTTAAATCCTTACTTTTATTTCAATTGACTAAATAGAAGAAGACTAGAGAGGCATATCTGATTTGAAGAGTCTTCAGACTTCATTTTATGAGCAGTGACATTAAAACATTCAGTGCTCATGTTATTACATTAGTGCAAGTTTTAAAACCTTTGCTGGTAAAATGTACTGAGAATTTAGAAAAAGCAATGAAGATTTTGAAAGTGCTGCTTAATTTCATCCTTGAATGTTTGGTGTTTTAATATTAACTAGCACGTCTTCTGTGGTATTAATTGCTGAGTTTGATGAAACACTGAGACTAACAACAAAATATAACATGGGAAGTGTCATTGTCAATCAAGAGTGCATTAGGCATTTAATGTATAATAAATGTCACTTTCAGAGGCTGACATTTCACAGGTTGTACTTTGCAAGATGACGGAGCCTGATAGGTTAGACTTTCTTAGCATAGACTCAGAGAAGATATGGTAGATAATTCTGAACTGAAGGGTGACCTAAAGCTAGGGGCATTCATAAGGAAGTCACTAATAAATCCAGTCATGAATTTGAGAGTATGTACTTTGCCCGGAAAGTGATTCAAACATGGAACTCTCTAGTACTGAAGGACAATTTTTGCAAATAGCAGCAATATTTTTAAGGGGCAGTTAGATAAAACTCTGAGGGAGAAAAGAGGAGATGATGCTGATAGGATTAGAACATAGAACATAGAAAAGTGCAGCACAGAGCAGGCCCTTTGGCCCACGATGTTGTGCCAAAATTTAATTGTAATGTAAAATAAAATAACTTAACTACTCACCCCTCAACTCACTGCTATCCATGCGCATGTCCAGCAGTCGCTTAAATGTCCCTAATGACTCTGTTTCCACCACCACCGCTGGCAACGCATTCCATGCATTCACAACTTTCTGTGTAAAGAACCTTCCTCTGACATCCCCTCTATACTTTTCTCCTAATATCTTAAACCTATGAGGTTTACCAGGATGTTGCCTGGTATGGTAGAAAGATCGTATGAGGAAAGGTTGAGGCACTTGGGGTTGTTTTCATTGGGGAAAAGAAGGTTTAGGGGTGACTTGATAGAGGTGTACAAGATGATTAGGGGTTTAGATAGGGTCGACAGTGAGAATCTTTTTCCACGTATGGAGTCAGCTATTACAAGGGGGCATAGCTTTAAATTAAGGAAGAGTAGGTATAGGACAGATGTTAGGGATAGGTTCTTTACTCAGCGAGTCGTGAGTTCATGGAATGCCCTGCCAGTAGCAGTGGTGGACTCTCCCTCATTATGAGCATTTAAGCGGGCATTGGATAGGCATACGGAGGATAGTGGGCTAGTGTAGGTTAGGTGGGCTTGGATCGGCGCAACATTGAGGGCCAAAGGGCCTGTACTGCGCTGTATTCTTCTATGTTCTATGTTCTAAGTCACTAGCCTGTTGTGAGAGTTGGGGATGCCACTCCATAGCAGGTACTACTGACCAGGAGTCTCTAATGCTCTGACCAACTTCAATAGCCATGTTCATGTTGATAAACAATCTGTTAGCCTGCATTCTGAATGCACCTTTTGTGGCCATCAGTTCCTGGATTGGATTCAAATCCCAAGTTTCTGAATCAGAGGCAGATTTGTTACCCATTGTGACTGAAGGCTTCACTTTCAGCTCAAAACATGGACTTTAATTCTTTTTTTTAAAAGAAGGAACATAGTAAAACATCGAACAATTCTTTCATTCAATCTTTGAGCAGTGTACTTTTTTGGTCCCTCTCAAACATACCCTGAGATAACATAAAATGCTGCAGCAAGTTTAGACTAACAGTAGAAAGCTCGTACTTGGTACCTATGGTAGGATCAGAGTAATGTTGTGAAGCATATAGTCAGTTCTTCCAGAATGCAATGGGTTGCATTCTTACTCAATCCACATTATACAAAAATTGTGCTTTAGAAACAGTGTTGGCGTTAGAAATGTTGGTGCCGTAATCGTGTTTCAGCCAACACACATTTTAAAAATTAGTGCTCTACAACAGAGTTCCTAATTCGTCGATCGCGTAGCAACGATTTTGCGTGATAAAATGTGCATTATAACAGAACAACTTGCATATCTTACATTAAAACTTTTTCTAGCCTTGTACTGCACTAAAGTACTAAGCGTTAATTGGAACAATATTACAAGGGGTCCGCATGCTGATCTCTTTCTCTGCTGAAGACCAATAGGCAAATCATAGAGCTTTATTTTGCCATTCTAAAGGATTCCCCCAAAGTTCATAGAGTAATTGTTGGCATTCATACAACAGGTTTGTGTTCCTTCTGCAGCGGCTCAATTTCTAGGGTTATTAGTCTATTACTGCGAGACTATTAAATCCAGAAACTCGACTAATATTCTAGGGACCTGGATTCAAATCCCACTATGGCGGATGGTGGAATTTGAATTCCAATGTTGAAAAAATCTGGAATTAAGAATCTACTGATGATCATGTCGACCATTGCTGGTTATCGGTGAAAACCCAGTTGGCTCACCTAATGTCTTTCAGGATAGGAAGTCTGCTATCCTCACCTGGTCTGACCTACATGTGCCTCTAGACTTACAACAATATGATTGACTCTAAACTGCCCTCTGAAATGACTTAGTAAGCCACTGAGTTCAAAGGCAGCGAGGAATGGGCAATAAATGCTGGCCAGCCAGCAACACCCAAGTCCCACCGATGAATAAACTTAATTGCTCTTCTCAGTTTGGATAATTTCATTCATCCAATGAAATGATCAGAAATGTTGTTCAGCCTATAATCATTACCATACTGGTTTACATAATTTATCATTTTTGGTTTTTGTTTCTTTCTAAGACAACCTTGCCTGACTCAAAAATGTTGCTGACATTGAGAATGGGTTTTGGTGGTGGTCTGTGTGTGGGCAGATCCAACGACGCAAAGATAAAAATGTGAATGGTGTCAATGGTATGGTACCTCCCAACACAACCTCAAAGTCAAAGAACAGTACAGCACAGGACTGGGCTCTTCAGCCTACCAAGCAAAGTTGCAGGCAGTAAGTGTGCTCAGTGTGCAGATGGAGACAGAGAGAGAGAGTGTGGCAGACCAGAGCCAATCGTGGAATGACCAATTCATTCTAAGTCAGGGTGGAAGAAATTCACCTCGACACATTTTTAGGTCACTTTTGTAAACATGAGACCTAGAAAATAAAAATTAAAAGTGGAAAATCTGAGTTTGAGACAACTAAAAATAAATGCTTAACATTTTTTAAACTCATGGAGCAAACTCCAAATTGAGCAAGAGCTGCTTTTCACCTTTTGCTCTGATTTCCAATTCCCTATTCAGCTGACTCCAGTCATAAAGTTCCCCTGGTAACAGTCTCTCCTAAGCATAAATATCCTGACCTTTTGGCTTTGGATCCTATCCGAGCACAGTACATGCAAGACCTAATGCAGAGAACAAGTGCCCAAGACTGTCTTGCATGTAACTGTGCTCGGATAGGATCCGAAGCCAAAGGGTCAGGATATTTATGCTTAGGATGGCAGTTGATACCAGAGGAACGTTCTGACTGGAGTCAACTGCATGCCTCTTAATGTAAAAGTACTTCACAATTCTTGATGGTTTTACAATCCTGTGGTTACAGACTTCGAATCACAGCATTTCCTGACATTTCCATCTGCCAACCACACTGGCAATTAATTCCATCAGTTCTTGAAATTGCTTTTTAAGTGAGATGCCCGGTGGAATGTTCTCTGGGGGAGGGAGAATTGAAGCAAAATGATCATAGGTCATCAAATCCCCACGGCGAGAGCAGCCGATGGGTGTAGAAGTCATCATTAGATCACAAATATCCACCACATGAAAACTCAGGTCCCTCAGTAAGGCACTGAACATTAAAGTAGAATGTCTGTAAGTTTCCAGCAGAGCCATTTATCTGTATTAGGGCTGTCTGAAAGGGTTTTTAACCCACTAAGATCATGCCTCAAGTGATTTGTGGAGCAACACGTTTGATCATGGAGATCTAAAGATTGTAGATTACATATGTATGGTCATTTACAAACAAAACCAACTTTCTTGTTTGATTTAATTTTTGGTTACACAAAATATGAACACAGTACATAGGTTACCACACAATATGGCCAAGGAACAATTCCCATGCCTGAATTGCGAGGCCCAAGCTGCACCTGATATTTGCACCAAGATGATCAACATTCTTGCAAGTGAATAGCAATAGGATTTATTGAAAATCATTATAAACAATGGATGATCAGACAGGACACTCACTAAAGACCTAAGTTCCTGACCTGACAGCACTCTGATATAATATCTTTTAAACATGCTCAGTGACTGTACCTGAAGTAAGGCCACTTGCTTTGTATATCCCCATACTTCTTCTCCAGTACCTCATTTTACCTCTACTATTTAATCACACACATTATTATATTTTTATTCCAACTGCCCCTATTCCCTACAAGTCTATTGTACCTGAGGGACTATTTTCCAACAGCATTCCTGGCTGTCCCAGAGGACATATAGGACTGGTGTGTTGTGGTGTCATTCTCATTGGATGGCAAACACATTGGATGAGTGAAATGACAGCTTCTGATGGCAGCAGGTCGTTGGGCTGTGACCACACAAAGACTCTATTGGAGGAGCAGTAGAGAGATTCCTGGAGAGCAATCCAGGAATTACTGATTCAAAGGAGAAGTCCCCAGGACTCGACTGATCATAGCCTTTTGAAAAGGAAGACAAGAAAGTGAAATTCTCACCTTCTTTTCTATCTGTTTTGTTCTTTGATCTTGGCATGAGTATGATGTCGAAGGAGAAAAACAATATGCGTTCTGAAGATTATACTGAGGAGAAGGAGATGAAGTCTTTTATGTTAGTTCTAGGACAGATTTTTCTTTTCATTGTGGTAACACCTCAACATGGTTATTGCAACATGAGGCTGTTGAAGTGCAGGCAAGGATATCTCATGGCATCTGTAAGAAAATTGCACTGTTACCATCTTGGACTTGAAAATCATTTACCAAAGCAATGCAAATAGGAAACTCTTATGTTGTATGGTGATTTACAGAGCTACGTGTAAAGACAACCTCCATCCAGAAATGTTTCCTGTTATATAGAAGGGAACAAAGGTTTTCACTATCTCTCTCTCTCTCTCTCTCATGTTTTGTTTTGCAGGGTTTACTTATTGCTCATTAACTGTAGCAAAAAGTTTTCTTCAGCTGGTTATAGAATCATGGAATCCCTACAGTGTGGAAACAGGCCCTTCGGCCCAACAAGTCCACACTGACCCCTCAAAGAGCAACCCACTCAAACACACTCCCCCACCCCAAATCTGTACATTTATCCCTGACTAATGCACCTAACCTACACATCCCTGAACACTATGGACATTTTAGCATGGCCAATTCACCTATACATTTATCCCTGACTAATGCACCTACACATCCTTGAACACTATGGACATTTTAGCATGGCCAATTCACCTAACCTGCTCATCTTTGGACTGAGAGGGGAAACCAGAACACTCAAAGGAAACCCACGCAGATACGGGGAGAATGTGCAAACTAACACAAACAGTCGCCCGAGGTTGGATTCGAACTGAGGTCCCTGGCGCTGTGAGGCACCTGGGCTAACCACTGAGAAACAGTGCCGCCCCTCATTTTTTTAGAAAGAAGAGTTACCCACTCACACTCATTCCCCTTGCTTATTACTCTACATTTACCCCGACCAATACACCTAACCTACACATCCGAGTACACTATGGGGAATTTAGCATGGTCAATTCACCTAACTTGCATATCTTTAGATTGTGGGGGAAACCCACGCAGACACAGGGAGAGTGTCTCCATAAAGGTTGTTCATCTTGATCCTGAAGTTCTTAAATATCTCTAACAAGCAGACGTTTTCTTCCACGTGATGATCTCCCTGTTGTGACATTTGAGTGAGAACCCCAGTTGTGTGAGTTTTCAGAAATCTTCTGTAATCTTCTCGCCTTCAGTCTCCGAAGCTTGATTGAGCAATTAGATTTGCTGAATTCTGAGTTAGTTGCAATGTTGAACTTTAAAATTTTCCCCCTCTTGTGTACCCCCTCTCTCCCAGGCTGCACTTCCTCCTCCACTTCTCCCAGGTCTTGTTGAAGCACTTGTGTAGAGAAAATGTTGACAGCTTTTTCCATATCAGCTGCTATTCAAATGACAAGGGAAGCAGAATTGGAAAATTTTTCCATGCACATTGGCAGAATTACGAAGTTGTGACAGATTTGTTGAGCAAACCAGAAGACTCTCCACTATTGGGATGAGACTCTTTCAAAATATATTGCACTCTGAGTCTCTCTAAAGAGCAGAATGACCAAATGGTAGAAATTTTAAAAGCTTTGAAGACATGATTTGAACCCCAAATGAATGTTAACTATGGAATGTTAACTAAATACTCAATATTCGGGATCAAAATGAAAAGATTAATCAGACCTTTAATCTGGTTATACAAGTGTGTGATTTTGCACAATTAAGGAACAGTTTAATTAAAGACACATTCTAATAAGCATAAAGCAGCCTTCAGTGAAAGGACACCTGTGAATTAGGACAATGTATACTCATTGGAAGTGATTATCTTTTTACAATAGACTAGTATTTTGAAAACTGCGAGGTGGACCAGCTGACTTGAGATTATCAAATACCTAAAAGAACACATTGACTGTTACAGCATTCCTGATATTGTCATAATCAACATTGTCATAACCAACTATTGAACCCTCAGTTCAGAAGTGAAGCATTCAGTTATTTCATTCATGAATGGGAAAATCAACACCGTACATCATCTCCAGACTATTGCCTGTCAAATGGAAAGGTTGAGGAGGCATAAATATTGCAAAAGAAATAAATAAGAAATCAAACAATCCCACACAGATGTAATAAAGGCAATTGGACTGATGGTCTAGATGGCCTAGTACAAAGCTTTACATCATGTTGCATCCAAACTATTTTTCCAATAGCATGAAAGCTGCTGAAGTTAATAATTGATCTAGATGTAGGTTTGCTTATTGAGCTGGAAGGCTCGTTCTCAGATGATTTGCCACCACACTAGGTATCATCTTCAGTGAGCCTCTGGATGAAGTACTGGTGGTGTAGCCCACCTTCTATTTATATGTTTGAGTTTACTTGGGCTAGTGACATCATTTCCTGTGATGACATCATTTTCTATGGTGATTTCATTTCCTGTTCTTTTTCTCGAGGGTGGTAAATGGGATACAAGTCAATGTGTTTGTTGATAGAGTTCCAGTTGGAATGTCATGCTTCTAGGAATTCTCATATGTGTTTCTTTTTGGCTTGTCCTAGGATGGATGTGTTGTCCCAGTCAAACTTGTGTCCTTCCTCATCTGTATGTAATCATGCATCATTCCTTATATACGGATGAGGAAGGACACCAGTTCGACTGGGACAACACATCCATCCTAGGTCAAGCCAGACAGAGACACACATGAGAATTCCTAGAAGCATGGCATTCCAACTGGAACTCGATAGACAGCCACATTGACTTGGATCCCATTTACCACCCCTTGAGAAAAAGAACAGGAAATGACATCACCATAGGAAATGATTTCACCTCAGGAAATGATATCATCAACCCAAGGAAACTCGAATACTTAAATAGAAAGCGGCTACACCACTTTATCTGGAGGATCACTGAAGATGTTACCCAGTATGGTGACGGAACGTCTGAAAATGAACCTTCCAGCTTAGCGTGCAAACCTACATCCAGAATCTCAACCTGAGCTACAAATATTCTCAAAACTCACTAATAATTGATGCAAATCACAAAATCAAGGTGAAATGGCAGAAAACCAAATTTCACTGAGCTACAGAGTTGGTCAGTATACAAAGCTTCGATGTTCCCAACAAAAGCCAGCTCAAGTGGCAACTTGTGACCTGTTTGGAGCAGTTGTCACCTCAGTTGTGGGCAGTAGAAGTCAATGACCTGATATACCGTCACAAACACGGGAGCAACCACCCAAATGGAGAGACTGTTTCTCAACTTCAGGCAGCTGATCAGGAAGAGGTGAGCAAACCAGCTGCACACATCAAACAGTAAGCTTCAGGTCTAAAATTTCACAGCCACCCAGCTAGAGGAATGGAATGACAATGAGTACCATGGCAACAGCAAATGATATAGGAACAATGTTCCCTAGGGAAACAACATCACCCAGATCAACAGTCAACAACAAGACACATGCACACCATTAAGACACCAGCATGATTTAGGGACTACGTCTGAAATGCATTTGCATAAACTGATGTGAATAATAATCTGCTAATGCACGAGAACTATAGTGTATATATTTGGTAACTTGGTTAATTCACACTGTTCATAATAATGCATACAGATATTTTTTCTTCATATTAAGCGAGGGATTGAAATGTAATCATGTAGAAATGTTCTTCCTAGTCTGCTGTAGTCATGTGATGTCTAACATGAGATACACACATTGCAGGCAGACATCTTAAGGTTATTTCAATAAATACCTCGCATTGAGCACAGAGCTGTGTTGTATATACAAAACAGCCTGATGCCTTCAGACTGAGAAGTGTCTATTATATGTCTACTATGTAGCATCTTTTACAAGAAATTTGTGCAAAAACAAGTATCCAAATCTTCAGCAGTTCGCCTTCCAGCTGTGCCATTGCCTAAATGCCGCATGAGTAGTTAGTTCAGAAGGATCAATGAACATTAGAATGAAGATGATTTTGACACTGGGTGTTTTTCTATCCAAAGCAGGAGATGAAATAAAATCCTCAATGCTAGATAATTACTTTACATTTCTATTCATTTTAATTTGAAATCCCACACATACTGCTGTTTGCCAAAACACAACATTTCTTACATGCCCATTATTCTTTGTCTCATATGTTCTGAGTGAAATGTGCCAGTCCTGCCATTGATATTGTTTATTATAGTCTATTATCATTTGACTATCCAGCTAAGTACATCAAATTGTAGTTTCAGATGAATATATTGAGAATTAATCAATCTTCTTGCTAGCTACTGATTCCATTTCCTCCAGATTGCTCACTAAATCTGAACGAACCATGCAAGTAATCTATATGAGCTTTAACGTTTACATTCTGCTCATCACCAAAACATTTCCATATCCTTAATTTTGCTTATCTCTACATCTGCTTCTGCTGAGTGGCAAAATCTTATCCATCCCTTTGTCACCTCTTTCCCTAGCCATAACTCATTATAACTACTGGGCATGCGTTGTACTTGTTTTTATTTATTCACACAATGAGGATATCACTGACTGGGCCAACATTTATTGCTGATCCCTAATTACTCAGAGGGCAGTTAAGAGTCAATCATATTGCTATGGGTCTTGAGTCACATGTAAACCAGACCAGGTAAGGATGGCAGATTTCCTCCTGTGAAGGATATTAGTGAACCAAATTAATTTCAACTGAATTTCAAAGGAATTGTAATTTCATTGCCACTATTACTGAAGTTACCGCAGATTCTATGAATTGAATTTAAATGTTGCCAGCCACACTGGTGAATTTTGGATACATGTCCCATGGCCGTTGGCCTATTGTCTCCATGTTTTCAAATTGCTCTCAAGCCTCTCCAAAGGTTTCTTCTTGATCTCTTTTGGCTTTTCCATGGCTTTTTATCTTACATTTTCAGTCCTCCTTTTTTTTAAAGTTTAGATTAGATTCCTTATAGTGCGGAATCAGGTCCTTTGGCCTAACCAGTCCACACCGACCCATTTCCCTCTGACTAATGCACCTAGCTCTATGGGCAATTTAGCATGGCCAATTCACCTAACATGCATATCTTTGGACAGTGGGAGGAAACCGGAGTACCCGTAGAAAACCCATGCTGACACGGGGAGAATGTGCAAACTCCATACATTTCTGAATTGTTATGCAATCCTGAACTCTCAGCACCCCACTATTAATTACTGAATTATTTACTGCTTAATTTCTGGGACTTTCTCTGTAAACTCATCCTCTTCCTTGTGTTTTGTGAAACTTTTCAACTCCTGCTTTTTGACTGACCTTTCAGCTATTACTGACACTTAAACCATGGTCCACTGTTTGTTTTATTTTTTGTATGAAGATACTTTGTGAGAAGAGATCATTATTGTTTTTATGTGATCATTTTGACAGTGATTGAGTTGTGGTTAGGAAGAAGATCTTAGAATTTACTCTTCTTTATATTTTATTTATGGTTGCTAAATATTTTTAAGACCTGGTGATAAATAGAGTTGGGAAAGTCAAACACCCAATGCAACAAATGATGTCTTCATTGATACCATTAGGTTTGTAACCTGCCAACCGCAACTGAATCTCATTTGTTCATGGAGATTGATGCATATCAGACAAAGTTAAAATAGAAGCACATCAAATTTAGATCTGTACCATTCCAGTGAAATGATCCATTAGGAGTTCTACATTTCGATATAGGCAACCCTAAGCAGACATTTTGGTGGAGAAAGATTTTAGTTAGTATCTTCTCTTTCTTTCCTTTTGCATATTAAAACTCAAATAGCCAGGCAGTGAGGAATGTTGTTATGTCTCAAGGTCAATATGTCAGTAAACCTTTAAGGAACATGTTCATAATATTGTCATTGTATCATAGCATGTAACCTGAGGGTATAAGGATCTCATATTCCATCTTACCTCGGATCATTAAAGAGAAGCACGTTCCTCTGTTGTAGCCCACTAGTTTAATCTTAGCTCAGGACACATATGCCAGAGGAATGCAAGGTACAGAATAGTTAGTCATAGTCATCCTCTCTTGGATTCACCAATACCACAACATCCATGCTCAGTTTCTTATGCTACAAGTGATAACATAAGCATTGCAGTCTCATGTAAAATAACTTATTGGAGTCAAACTCATACCAAATAAATTGAGAATTTAATCTTGGGGATAGATGTTCACAATTGAGCTGATGTAACATGTCAGGACGTTTCCTGATTTAGTTTAAACTAACTCTGCAGGGGCATGGGAACCCAGATTGTAGCTTCAGGGTGCAGGGCCTGGAGTGTAGGGAGGTTAGGAACATGGCATCAATTTCAAAGGAGGGTGCCTGTAAACAGGAAAGTGGCTTGAAGTGTGTATACTTCAATGCAAGAAGTATACGAAATAAGGTAGGTGAACTTGCAGCGTGGGTTGGTACCTGGGACTTCGATGTTGTGGCTATTACGGAGACATGGCTAGAACAGGGACAGGATTGGCTGTTGCAGGTTCCAGGATTTAAATGTTTTAGTAGGGTCAGAGGTGGGGGTAAAAGAGGGGGAGGTGTGGCATTGCTTGTCAAAGATAGTATTACAGCGGTGGAAAGGACAATGGATGAGGACTTGCCATCTGAGGTAGTTTGGGCTGAGGTTAGGAATAGGAAAGGTGAGGTCACCCTGTAAGGAGTCTTTTACAGGCCTCCCAATAGTCCTAGAAACGTAGAAGAAAGGATAGGGAAGGTGATTCACGTGATGTGTGACAGTAATAGGGTGGTGGTTATGGGGGACTTTAACTTTCCTGACCTTGATTGGGAAAGCTATAGCTCAAGTTCGTTAGATGGGCCAGTGTTTGTTCAATGTGTGCAGGAGAGTTTCCTGACACAATATGTAGACAGGCCAACAAGAGGTGAGGCCATACTGGATTTGGTTCTGGGTAACGAACCAGGCCAGGTGTTAGAATTAGAGGTACGTGAGCACTTTGGGGATAGTGACCATAATTCAGTGATTTTTACTCTCGTGATGGAGAGGGATAAGTGTGTACTACAGGGCAAGAGTTATAGCTGGAGTCAGGGAAATTATGATGCGGTGAGGCATGACTTAGGATGTGTGGCTTGGAAAAGTAGACTCCAAGGCAAGAGTGTAAATGATATGTGGAACTTGTTCAAGGGGCAACTATTGAGTGTCCTTGATAATTATGTACCTGTCAGGCAGGGAGGAAAGGGTCATGCGAGGGAGCCGTGGTTTAATAAGGAATTGGAATCCCTTGTTAAATGGAAGAGGGCGGCCTATCTCAAGATGAGACGTGAAGGTTCAATTGGGGCGATTGAGAGTTATAGGGTAGCCAGGAAGGACCTGAAGAGAGAGCTAAAAGCAGCAAGGAGGGGACATGAAAGGTCCTTAGTCGGTAGGATTAGGGAAAACCCTAAGGCTTTCTATAGGTATGTTAGGAATAAAAGAATGACTAGGGTAGGAATAGGTCCAGTCAAGGATAGTAGGGGGAAGTTGCGTGTGGAGGCAGAAGAGATTGCGGAGACACTGAATGAATACTTTTCTTCAGTATTCACACAGGAACAGGGCATTGTTGTCGATGAGAATACTGAGGAACAAATAAGTAGAATGGATGGCTTTGAGGTATGTAGAGAAGAGGTGTTGGAAACCCTGGAAAAGGTGAAAATAGATAAGTCCCCTGGGCCTGATGGCATTTATCCTAGGATTCTCTGGGAAGCAAGGGAGGAGATTGCAGAGCCACTGGCCTTGATTTTTATGTCCTCTTTGTCTACAGGAGTAGTCCCAGAAGACTGGAGGATAGCAAATGTGGTCCCCTTGTTCAAAAAGGGGAGTAGGGATAGCCCTAGTAACTATAGGCCGGTGAGTCTCACTTCCGTTGTGGGCAAAGTCTTAGAGAGAATTGTAAGGGATAGGATTTATGCACATCTAGATAGGAATAATGTGATCAAGGATAGTCAGCATGGTTTTGTGAAGGGCAAGTCGTGCCTCACAAACCTTATTGAATTCTTTGAAAAGGTGACGAAGGAGGTTGATGAGGGGAAAGCGGTAGATGTGGTATATATGGATTTTAGTAAGGCATTTGATAAGGTTCCCCATGGTAGACTACTGCAAAAAATACGGAGATATGGCATTGAGGATGAGTTGGAGGTTTGGATTAGGAATTGGCTGGATGGAAGAAGACAGAGGGTAGTAGTTGATGGCAAAGTTTCTTCATGGAGTGCCGTCACTAGCGGTGTTCCGCAAGGATCTGTTTTGGGACCATTGCTGTTTGTCATTTTTATAAATGACCTGGAAGAGGGGCTAGAAGGTTGGGTGAGCAAGTTTGCGGATGACACAAAAGTCGGAGGAGTTGTTGACAGTGAGGAAGCATGTGGCAGGTTACAGCAGGATATAGAGAAGCTGCAGAGCTGGGCAGAAAGGTGGCAAATGGAATTCAATGTAGCTAAGTGCGAGGTGATTCACTTTGGGAAGAATAACAAAAAGATGGGGTACTGGGCTAATGGTCGAATATTGGTCGTGTGGATGAGCAGAGGGATCTTGGTGTCCATGTACACAGATCTCTGAAAGTTGCCACCCAAGTAAATAGTGCGGTGAGGAAGGCATATGGCGTACTGGCTTTTATTGGTAGAGGAATTGAGTTCCGGAGTCCTGAGGTCATGATGCAGTTGTATAAGACTCTGGTACGACCGCATCTGGAATATTGTGTGCAGTTTTGGTCGCCATACTATAGAAAGGATGTGGAGGCACTGGAACGGGTGCAGAGGAGGTTTACCAGGATGTTGCCTGGTATGGAAGGAAAATCGTATGAGGAAAGACCGAGGCACTTGGGGCTGTTTTCACTAGAGAAAAGAAGGTTTACGGGTGACTTGATTGAGGTGTACAAGATGATTAGCGGGTTAGATAGGGTTGACAGTGTGAACCTTTTCCCGCGTATGGAGTCGGGTATTACAACGGGGCATAGCTTTAAATTAAGGGGGAGTAGATATAGGACTGATGTTAGGGGTAGGTACTTCACTCAGCGAGTCGTAAGTTCATGGAATGCACTGCCAGTAGCAGTGGTGGACTCTCCCTCTTTATGGGCATTTAAGAGGGCATTGGATAGGTATATGGAGGATAGTGGGTTAGTATAGGTTAGGTGGGCTTGGATCGGCGCAACATCGAGGGCCAAAGGGCCTGTACTGCGCTGTATTCTTCTATGTTCTATGTTCTATGTTCTAGAGCCTCATTATGAGGCTAAAAGTTCAAATGTGTAGAACTCATCTTTTGCCTATATGTCATTTAAAGAGGACAGGGACAGCACACACAGATTCCATTGGTAGGGCATCCCCCATCTCATTGGTAGGGGTGCGCTGATAGCAGAAGCACCTTATAAGCTTTCAGTAATTAGGATCCATATATTGATCATACTTCGTGTGAGTAGGATCCCTGAATTCATTTTCTGGCACTTCAACCCTTATCCACTGTTGGGGAGGTGATGGTGTTTTGGCAATGTTCAATGATCTGGTAATCTGGAGATGCAGGCTAATGATCTGGGGACTTGGGATCAAATGCCAGCCAAGAAGCATGTGGGATGTGATTGGTAATTCTGGAGTTTAAAGCTGCGATCCAGCCTGTGTAATTACAATGGATATTCGAGATCTGACCAGAGGTTGATATCTGTACAACTCATTCAGGATCAGATAGCATATACGAAAAGAATTGCGATAACTCGAGAAGCTGAAATTTGGGGGAATTTGGGCACAGGCAGAGAATGAACTAGCTGAGTAGCAATTCAAATCACGGGCATAGTTGAATAATTCCTTGCATGGTGTATGGTTCTATGATTACATGATAACTTTGAAGAAGTGACGAAGAGGATTGATGAAGGCAGAGCGATGGGCATATTGTCTACATGGAGTTCTGCATGGTAGACTGGCTAACAAGGTTAAATCATATGGAATACAGGGAGAACTAGCTATTTGGTTACAAAATTGGCGAGAAGGTAGGAGTGGTGATGGAGGTTTGCTTTTCAGACTGGAGACTGTGTGTCACAGAGATTGGTGCTGGGTCCACTGTTTTTTGTCATTTATAAAGTTGGATGTGAATATGGGAGGTATAGTTAGTAAATTTGCAAATGACAGCAAAATTGGAGGTGTAGTGGACGGCAAAGAAGGCTACCTCAGAGTACAGCAGAACCTTGATCAGGCTGGCTGATGGATTGAGAAGTGGAAGATGGAGTTTAATACAGATAAAAGTGAGATGTTACATTTTGGTAGAGCAAATCAGGGCAGGACTTATGCACTTCATGGTAAGTTCCTGGGGAGTGTTGCCAGACTAATAGAACTTGGAATGCAGGTTCATGGTTCCTTGTAAGTGGAATCACAGATAGATAGGATAGTGAAGAAGTGTTTGGTATACTTGTCTTTATTGGCCAGTGCATTGAGTATAGGAATTGGAAGGTCATGTTGCGGCTGTACAGGACATTGGTTAGGTCACTATTGGAATACTGTATGCAATTCGGGTCTCCCACTATAGGAAAGATGTTGTTAAACTTGAAAGGGTTCAGAGAAGATTTAAAAGAATGTTGCAGATTTGGAAGGTTTTTGCTATTGGAAGAGGCTGAATAGGTTGGGGCTATTCTCTCTGAAGCTTCAGGGGTTAATGGGGGGATCCTATGGAGGTTTATAAAATCATGTGGGGCATGGATAGGGTGAAAAGTTTTCCCCAGATTAGGGATGTCCAAAACTAGACGGTATAAGTTTAAAGTGTGCAGGGAAAGACTTAAAAGGGACCTAAGGGCAATCTTTTCATGCAGAGGGTGGTGCGTGTAGGGAATGAGGTACCAGAGGAAGTGGTGGAGGCTGGTACAATTATAACATTTAAAAGGTGTTCGGATGGGTATATGAATGGGAAGAGTTTTGAGGGATGTGGGCCAAATGCTGGCAAATATCTGGTCAGCATGAACAAGTTGAACCGAAGGTTCTGTTTCCGTGTGTTGTACATCTCTATAACTCTATGGCATTTCGACCCTGTACCCTCTGTCCTGGCGGAGAGGTAACAGTACTGTAGTAATTTTCAGATATCTTGTACTCTGGAGATGCGGGCTAATGATCTGGGGCAATGGGTTCAAATGCCAATAAAGAATCATGTGGGATTTCATTGATAATTCTGGAGTTCAAAACTATTCTCTTATTATTTTCTTATTAAAACCCATCTGATTCATTGATGCCATCTCAGGAAGTAAGTCCTTAGCTGGTCTGGCCTACACCTGACTCCAGATTCATAGCAATGTGGTTGGACTCTAAACCTGTCCTCTGAAAATAGCCTTGCAAGCCAGTCAGTTCATGTGGAATGAGGGAATCATCAGCAACAATCACATTCCGTGAAAGAATAAAAGGGAAAAGTACAGCATTTATGCCAGTGATTAATAACCCCACTTTACCAGTGTGATACATTTCTACAGAATCCAGTATATGGTCTCTTTCAGGGACCAGGGTTATGTATAAAATTGGCAAGCAAATTGAATTCAATTCAAATCAATAGATTTCAATTTGATTTGTCAGACAAACAAGCTCTTTGATTTGAAACATCTATTTACTACCCATCCTCTTGTATACCACAGATGTCTCTAATGCTGCCCTTCATTTAATCTCTAAGCAAAATTTCCAATACTAAGATTTTAAACAGAAAATAAATAAACCCTCTGGGACATGCAGAAGGAGATAAATGCCTAAACACTGTTATCCTAAACCGCTGCTTAATTTACAGTGCAAATCCTAACTTCTGGCTCCCTGAAACCACAGTATAATGCTGCAAGCCAGGGTTGGACAATACAGTAAACACAATAACACTGAACTACTAATTAATTGTTCACACCAGTCAAGGGTGTGTTGGAGATTGAATGTTGCTAAAGGATATGTTGCAATCTGAGGACTGACTCTGCAGTGAGTGAAAGAGAGTTTTAATAAAAGCTCACTATTTTGTGCAGGATCAAAGTTCAAATAATTTATTTCACACTGGTGTGGTAATTTATGATGGCATTTAATCACTTCATGATGCGTGTGGCTGCCAAGCATCATATTTTGACCATATTTTTACACTGGAAAAAATGGATATTTGGATCAACAACAATATCAGAATTGAGCATTTTAATTTGTGTTGTGTGGATAGCCTCAAAAGGGCTACATAATACACAAAATACATTTTAGCATGAATTTTAGGATTCAATCCAGATTGGCATGCTTTGAAATGTGTGGAAGTTAAAGTGGAATTGATTCTCTAATAGTGAATCGAATTCCTATGGAAAAGGTCCCATGATAGGGTAAAAAGTTTTCCAAGAGTAGGGATGTCCAAAACTACAGGGTATAAGTTTAAAATGAGTGGGGAAAGATTTAAAATGGACCTAAGGGGCAACTTTTTCATGCAGAGAATGGTACATGTATGGAATGAGTTGCCAGAGGAAGTGGTGCTGGCTGGTACAATTACAACATTTAAAAGGCATTCAGATGGTTATATGAATGGGAAGAATTTAAAGAGATAGGGGCCAAATGCTGGCAAATGGGATTAGATTAATTTAGAATATCTGGTCAGCATGAACGAGCTGGACTAAAGGGTCTGTTTCCGTGTGTTGTACATCTCTATAACTCTATGGCATTTCGACCCTGTACCCTCTGTCCTGGCAGAGAGGTAACAATACTGTAGTAAAGTTCAGTTATCTTGTAATCTGGAGATGCGGGCTAATGATCTGGGGAAATGGGTTCAAATGCCAACAAAGAAGTATATGGGATTTCATCGGTAATTCTGGAGTTAAAAACTATTCTCAGTACCAAGGACCATGAGACTATTAAAAGTTTCTTATATAAGTTTCTTATATGCCATCTTGGGAAATAAGTCCTTAGCTGGTCTGGCCTACACCTGACTCCAGATTCACAGCAATGTGATTGACTCTAAACCTGTCCTCTGAAAATAGCCTTGCAAGCCAGTCAGTTCATGTGGAATGAGGGAATCATCAGCAACAATCACATTCCATGAAAGAATAAAAGGGAAAAGTACAGCATTTATGCCAGCGATTGATAACCCTACTTTAACAGTGTGGTACATTTCTACAGAATCAGTACATGAACTCTTTCAGGGACCAGGGTTATGTATAATGTTGGCAAGCAAATTGAATTCAAAAAGCTGCATTAGCACATTTACAACCCATGGCTGTATAAAGCTAAGAATGTAAGACTTACACTCATATCATGCTTTTCACATCCTCAGGATATTGTAAAGTGGTTTCGAGTAAAGGTGGTCCTCATGAAGTTCTGCAATGTAGCAAACACAATGGTTATGAAGAAAAGTCATATTGGACTCAAATTGTTCACCCTGTTTCTTTCTCCACAGATGGACAGACCCGCTGAATTTCTCTAACATTTTCTGTTTTCATTTCAGATTCCCAGCATCTGTAACATTTTGCCTGTATTTGAATGGTTAATTCACTGTCACTTCTCTTCCAGGTAAGCCCACCTTGAAGAAGGTCTGCTCTTCTCTTGATGGGATTTCCATTTTAAACATTTGTTTTATTCATTGTCATTGCTTTCTAATTTGCTCCTGGTATTTGATAAAATGTTTGACAAAACTCACTTTCACAGCAACAGGTCTATATCAGTGACTGTCTCTGGCTCCAGTTTACCCTTCATGAATTCCAGCTGAGCAACACAAAACAGATTTCTCAACTCAAAGACCTTTTCACACACCTCCAATACTCCCCTCTACCTGAACCCCACTCTCCGCATTTCATTGAGAACTGTGAGATTAGCCATCTTCATATCTTTGTTCCCCCTCAATCACTCTAACCTTTTTTTCCTCTGAAATTGCTGCACTCAGTTTTCTCAGGTTTAACCTTGACTCTGTTATCAAGCCTCTTAATAAGGATAGTGCTGTTGTCACCTGGTGTGCTGACCTCTACCTTGCAGAGTCTGAGTGTGACTCTTAGACTCTTCCTCCTATCTCCTCATGTATCATGATCCAACAACTGAACATCGAGCTGTTGTTTCCAGAACTGTTGCTGATCTCACCTCCTGTGGAAATCTCCCTCCACAGGTCCCACTACAAAGTCCCCCAACCCTACATAGCCCACTTCTACCGCCTTCCCAAAATCCACAAGCAGGACTCTCCTAGCATCCCCCATCTTTTCAGTCCAATCCTTTCCCACTGACCTTCTTTCTTGCTACTTTGACACTATTTCTCCCCCTTTGCTCAGTCTCTTCCGACGTACCTTCAGGATTTCCCTGATGCTTTACGTCAGTTCCATAATTTCTAGATTCCTGGCCCCAACTGCCTTCTCTTCACCATGGATGTGTAATCACTCCACACACCCATTCCCCCATTAGGGTAGCCTGAAGGTTCTCTGCTTCTTTTCTGAAAAGAGACCTGCACCAGTCCCTGTCCACCAACGCTCTCCTTTACCTGTCTGAGCTCATTCTCATTTTAAACAACTTTTTCTTCAACTTGTTTTAATTTCTCCAGGTCAAAGTTTGATGATGGATACCAGCAAGGATCCCAGCGGTGCCCATCTCATTGTGAGGTATTCATGGAATATTTTTTGTTCCAGACCTACTTGTGATCCCAACTATGTCTCTTCCTCTGACACATCAATGATGACATCTGTGCTACTTCCTGCTTTCACCTGGAATTGGAAAAATTAATCAGCTTTTTACTTCCAATTTTCATTCTCCTTTCACTTTCATCTGGTCAATCTTGGACTTATCCCTTCCCTTCCTTGACTTCAATATTTCAATATCTGAGCATAGACTGTTCACAATATCCACTACAAACACACAGAAAAACAGTTACCACGGATGCATTTCCTTACACCCTGTTTCCTGCAAAAAAGTGATGAATGCATTCTAAAGAGTAGTCATATTGCACTACAAACTTTAACCCTGTTTCTCTCTCTCCACAGATGTTGACAGACCTGCTGAATTTCTCCATGATTTCTTGTTTATATTTCAGATTTCTGGCATCTGCAATGTTTCACTTTTATTAGTGTGTCAGAAATATACCAGTCTATTTACAAGCTACCAGATCTTTCAAACACCAATGTGGTAACATCCAGAGAAGCTTTTTCATGCCTTTCACCCAAGGTGCCAGAAGACAGCTGAGATTAACACTTGATTATGAATAAAACACTTCTGGTAGTGCAGCACTCCCTTTGTACTGCCTTGGAGTTTATCTGCCTGAATTATGTGCTCAAGCATCTGGGATCTAGATCCCAGAAACCTTTCACTCAAAGATGAGAGTGTTACCAGTGAGCTAAAGCTGATACTAAAACATTGTAAACATCACATACTCAAGGCTTTAAAGTGATCTTACATATTCTTAGGTTCTTGGTAATCCCAAACAGGAAATACATTCCAAACCTTGGGAAAAGCCAACACGGACGAAGAATCTTAAAATCATGTTCTTGGTTTGTATTAGAGGGTTAACTTCCTAGACAGGATAAAATCTCCCAAATGAGACGGCGGCACAGTGGCACAGTGGTTAGCACTGCTGCCTCACAGCGCCAGAGACCCGGGTTCAATTCCCGCCTCAGGTGACTGACTGTGTGGAGTTTGCACGTTCTCCCCATGTCTGCGTGGGCTTCCTCCGGGTGCTCCGGTTTCCTCCCACAGTCCAAAGATGTGCAGGCCAGGTGAATTGGCCATGCTAAATTGCCCGTAGTGTTAGGTATAGGGGTAAATGTAGGGGTATGGGTGGGTTGCGCTTCGGCGGGGCGGTGTGGATTTGTGGGCCGAAGGGCCTGTTTCCACACTGTAAGTAATCTAAATCTAAACTGCAGAGACCATTTGGCCCATTATTTCTGGGTCAGCTCTCCAAGTGAACAATTCACTAAGTGTCATTTTCCTGTCTTCTGCACATTCTTCCTTTTCAGATGACAGTTTAATTCCATTCTGAATGCTTCAGTTGATGTTGCCTTCGCTGTACTCTCAAGCAGTGCATTTAACACTCGGCATCACCACCATCAATCATTTGGTAGCAGTTCAGCTGAAGGCAGCTCAAGAGTCCAGAGAATGTGTTCCATCTTGTTTACATTATAATGCTCCAGCCATTACCTTCATAAACACAAAGGCTCGTACTTTAACTCCATTGTTTTCTTCGAAAACCAGTAATACACCTCGCACACTGAACAGTTTAAAAATATTGGCATCTGAAGGTATTTTCATATTTAACAATCAAAGTTTGCGACAAGTAATTATCTTTACATTTATGAGACCACAAAGCAACCTGTGTGCTTTGGAGAAATAAATTGATACTTATAACTGTGTGGTACAGTATATTATTGTAATCAACTATCATTTTCGACACACAAGGAATACTGCCTCCCAAAAAATTATTTCCCTGTCTTTGAATGTTAAAAACTCATTTGGTATTCTGGAAGTTGGAATTTTTCAATAACTATCCTTTTCTGCAATTCTGTTAAACTGGTGAATAGACAAATAAAATGGTACAATTTCCATGTGCAAAAGTACTTCCCAAAGCAGATTAAAATACTGAGGTGAGCAAGGAAATCCTCTAGCTCCCAAATATGTTGAATCAATTCATTTCTGCCCTGGTTAAAACTTTCTCTGGTTAATAGGTTACTGTTTATAATACTCTGTATTGGGTTCTATCTACTTGGCAATTCAGTTCCACCAGGATGTTTAATTTCCTCTGGTAAACGTAACTCTGTTGTGGAAAATTATTTGGGTGTAATCTGAAGCCCGTGTTTAATTTAAATGGAGTAGTGGCTGCTGTAGATTAAGCAGCTTAAAAGACCTTAATTAAAATATGTCAAGCAGAGGAAATTTTACCCTTATGAGAACTCATACTATTGGCATGGTGGCTCAGTGGTTAGCCCTGTTGTCTCACATTTTAGAATACTGAAATTACTTGAGATCCAAATAAAATTATCCATAGTTTTGGAATCAAGGTCATGTGAGATATGGTCAATCAAGTTGTGGAATTGCTGTTATTTTAACAGCACTTTAACTAAATATGCTCTATTGCCACCAATTTTGACTGTGCATCAGTATGTCCTGGCTTATGGCTGCCTAGGCCTTAGTTCTGGCACTGCTGTCCTTACCATCTCTGTCTTGATGCCTCTCCTTCATTCTTTAAGATGTAGCTGCCATGTTTCCTAAATTACAACAGTCACCACATTTGGATAGTACTTTTGAAATATCCTGGCGTCATGATATATGGTCTGTAAATGCAAGTCTTTTATTCTGATTTCTTGGCCACTGGTTCTAATACATCCTTCATGTGAACTGAGTCACATTTTGTTTGATGACACTCGTGAAAATCGTCAAGGAATTCATATTATATTAAATGTGCTACAGAAATGTTGTTGCCCACAGTGTGTTTTACATTATGAAGTCTATGGTAATAAAATCAGGAGGGATTAAGGCAGTCATCTGATTCATTGATATTATCACTCAAAGTCAAAGTCTGCCAATAACAACTCCAACAACTTATATTCATTTATAGGTTAACATAATGACATGTCCCAAGGCATTTCACAGGCACCCTATAAAACAAAGCATAACATCAATCCACATCAGCTGATATTAGATAAGATTACCAAACCCTATTCCAAAGAGATAGGTTTTAGGACAGTCTTGGAAGATGAGAGACAGAGAGAATGGATGAGGTGGTGTAGCGAGAATATTCCAGAACTGAGAGTCTTATGAAAACTGAAGACTTGCTCACAAAAGGTGAATGGGAATAGGCAGGGGAGCAGCATTTTGGATTATCTCAAATGTTGCAGAGGGTAGAAACTTGGAAAAGTGCATTAGAACAGCCAAGTCATGTGTCACAAAGGAATGAGACAGGGGCAAAGTCAGACAATGCATTGAGATGGGAATATAAAATGTCAATAAAGCCCATCTTTCAAATCTTGCTGTTGCCACAACAGAATCACCAGATACCAGTTCACGTGTATGTATATGTGAAACTTGCCTTAAAGAGAGTTCACCATTAAGGACTTCACGCGCTGTGTGTATGGGTGCTGCATGTATGGATGTTGCAAGCTGCACACACAGAAATCTGTTGATTTGCTGTATCATCTGATTTATAACTTATAATGTGTTTTGCTGTTTTAAATACACTACTCCACAGAGCTAAGCAATCCATTAAAATGACAATGAATAATGTCAGAAAACAACATGCTGATGAGATCAATTCCACTTGAATAATCAACAAACTGGTTAATCTACTCATGGAACACGTTCAACTATCTTAAATCTAGCTTGAGCACATGTGACAATCATCAGCATCTTTGTTACAATGTTAGACAGTGTTGACACCTCATTTTGCTGGAAAACTGACAAATTCTTATCAAGAGGTTAGTGTTGTCCATTTGAGAAAGGCAAGTGATTGGAATGTATACCAGATCAATTGCAAGCAAGAGAACAGCAAAAGCATATTGTCAGAATTTCACAAAATGTCATGGTTTAAATTGGTACACTGCAGACCTCCTAAAAGAATTTAAAATGTTTGATCAGCTTTTAGAGCTATGGTTTTTAGATTTAGATAAGTCCAAAGAACAAGCTACTAAAATTTGTTTGGTATTTGGTCCTGGACAGAGGTTCACATAGATTTAACTCATCAGGACTAATGGCTGAAGTGCAAATAGATCTTCAAAAAGCACGGACCATATTAGACCATTTCAAACTCCCATATTTAATGACTAGAATCCATGTTATTTAGACAAAGTCTATAGAACCCATGGATCGTTTTATGAGTAAATGCAGAGAAAATGGTGATTTTGTTTAAAGATGGGGTGCTTGCAACAGAATTGTTGTGTTGGTGGTCTTTTCCATGCAGAGGGTGGTGCGTGTACAGAATGAGCTGCCAGAGGAACTGGTGGAGGCTGGTATAATTATATTTAAAAGGTGTCTGGACGGGAAATGAATAGGAAGGGTTGAGAGAGATATTGATCAGATGCTAGGAAATGGGATATTTTAGGATATCTGCTCGGCATGGACGAGTTGGACCAAAGGGTCTGTTTCTGTGTTGTACATCTCTGTGACTCTATGACTGATAATGTTACTGTTGACTGTGGAAATCAATGGCAGTTCCAGGTAAAATTACCATCATGAGATCTGGATGTTTCATTAAGTTACCTCCATGGTGTAGAGACTCATTGGCTCACTTGTTTTTTTTTAACAGTTAAACTATCATCTGGAGGTAAAGGGGATATTTTATGTATACTGTGCCTTTATGTGAGTTCATTGGTGAGGTCTTCATGTGTGTTGTGTATGCAATGCTGCAACTCTGTTAATTTTAAATCAGCAACTCAGAAAAGATGTGTCCCATGCAGTAATCTGTGAAAATTCAAGAGGTCAAGAACAAATTAAAGTAAAAAGTAACAACTTTATTTCTTAAAGTGTAACAGAGAGTAATTACAACTCTTTCCTCTAACTTATCTTTTACTTTCCCTTCTATAATACTAGTCCAGTAAAACCCCTGATTAAGATTTACCAAAATTCAGATTTCAAAACCAGGCAGCTGTCGAATTTTCCCTTAATATCTTCCTCTGAAGATTTTCTTCTTCTTAGGATTTCTCTTTCACGGGTGGTTGATAGATAAATGTACTTTCAAGAGAGCTAATTTTCCAGGCAGTCTGCAGATATTGGTGGCTTGGCAGTTGTCTCTCAACTGGTCACATTTTCCTGGTCTTATACCCCATAAGCATCAGATTGTGTCATTGGTTTTTAATATTGTCAATATACTAAATTCAAACTTGACTAAAGTTTGGTATTTTGGGGGGCTATAATTTAAACTGATTGGCCTCATTTCAATTTGTTTTTGTCTCCAGGCAACCAGCTACTCTAGCAACAGGACCAAAAGGTTACATTGTATCTTGTTCAGAACACTTGGTGCTGTCAGGTAGTTCAGCTGGCTTTTAATTTTCTTAAAGGTACAGTACACTTCTACGCTTTCATAACAGTGAAGCTCAACTCCTGTGGAAAATTCTAGAAAGATTTGCTAGACAAACCAAACACTTGGCATGTTGCACAGCTGCCAAAGGATGAACACAAATAAAAAGTGATCCATGCATGTTGATGAACATTACAGGCCCTCAGTATAGACCAGGTAGTTGCCACAATCATTCAAACATCCAAACATAGGAAAATATGTGAAAGACATGGCGTTCTGCATACACCACGAGATGCCTAATTATCAATCAATTTTGAAAAGTAAGTGTCAGAAAAAAACATCCCTTGGCAGAAGCAGTGCGCTCGAGAAAAACTGAGGTAGCTACAAAATGCTGTGCACCGGTCAAACAAAAACCTCACAGAAGGAGTATCTTTAAGTTACAGTGACGACCACCTGTATCCCACCAGAAGCGTATACATGAAGTGTCAGACAAACAAGAATTTGATTATGTACATGATGGAAGAATGAGTAGTGAATAGATGTTCCATGCTGTAAAGTCAAAAATATCAAAGTCATCACACTGTCTGAAGTGTTTGCAAAAATGTAAATGATCTGTCCTGAGAAAACTGATAACTATTTGCTATTGGCTAAGAGTGACATAGGGCAAGTGCCAGCATACCAACCCAATGAATTCTACGAAAAAAAAGCACCTACAGACATGAGGTGCCATGAAGGAACCTATGAAGGTAAAACATTTAGCATATTTTATGTGCAGGATTAATAGCGTTGAAGTGTTATTACAATCAGTCCATCTGGAGATCATAGTTATTCTCTATCATAGGACCAAATTATGGGTCTTGCAACATGCTGTGATCTAACTTTACCCACAATCCACAATATGAGGAAGACCTCAGGGACACAACCGAATCTATAGCAAACTGTTCAAGGAACACTTGCAGAGAAATAAAATGTAACATAGAATGCCTACAATGTGGAAAGAGGCCATTTGGACCATCGAGTCAACACCAACCCTCTGAAGTGCATCCCACCCAGACCCAGCCCCAACCCACAATATCTCTGTAACTCTACATTTCCCATAGCTAATCCATCTAGCCTGCACATCCCTGGACACTATACCATGGCCAACATCCATCTAACTTGCACATCTTTGGATTGTGGGAGGAAACCCACACAGACACAGGGAGAATGTGCAAACTCCAAACAGGCAGTCACCCAGACTGAGATCAAACCTGGGTCCCTGGCACTGTGAGGCAGCAGTGCTAACCACTGAGCTACCATGCCCTCTCTGAAATGTACTTTCTTCTGAATTATTAGATCCAAACTCTCAGCTCAGAGAAAGAAAATGAATGTTTAAAGGAAAAGCATGTACAACTAATTTAAGAAAAATCTATATTTAGCAATACAATCTCTGAGATAAAGAAGTCTTTTGGGCATACCTTTGGTCAGCTCACAAAGCTAAAAGACAAGTTAATAGAGAAAGAAAAGAAGCAGGATTAGGTCTGCACTATCAATCCAATGAAGACAAGAGGTTCCAGAACAACTCACAAGTGACACAGCTCAGGCTTAGCAGTAACTACAGAAACAGCAACTTGAGCACAAAGCAATGGTGGAAGAAATAATAAACCTGCAAAATAAGTTGAGGTGGGCAGAGCACACAAGAAACTGCAATAGTCAGTCCTTTCAGAAATAATTGATGCTTGAATGACAGAACTCAAGCAGGACGTAGGGGAAACCAAGCAACCTTTGAAGCAGCAATTAGAAGAGATTCAGGCATCCAAGATAACAAAAGATGATGAAAAGACCACTCAATTGGTAAAACAAGTTATGACGGAAAATGTTTACCGGACCAATAGAAAGCTAAAACTTTATAGGTTTCTACAAATCCAGGCTGTAAAACTAGAAGATTCAAAATGAGTTGGAGGCTCTTGAGGAACAAAACTGTAAATGACAAGAAGATTCAAATCATTTAAAACAGTTTGATGAATGAAATCAATAGGTGGTTTATTTGGGACAAAATTTGGTGGGAACGTGATAGGATAAGCATATTCTGGAGCAATAATTGCAGTCCATGTTCATTTAACAACACAAACAGGAATGACTGGAGGCCTGTGACCAGTGGTGCGCCACAAGGATTGGGGGTTGGTTCTACTGCTCTTCATCATTTATATAAGTAATTTGGATGTGAACATAGGAGGTATGGTTAGTAAGTTTGCAGATTACAAAATTGGAGGTGTAGTGGACAGCAAATAAGGTTATTTCAGAGTACAACGGGATCTTGATCAGATGGACCAATGGGCCGAAGAGCGGCAGATGGAGTTTAATTTAGATAAATGTGAGGTGTTACATTTTTGGAAAGGCAAATCAGGGCAGAAGTTATAGACTTAATGGTAAGATCCTGGGGAGGGTTGCTGAAAAAAGTGGACTTTGGACTCTAGGTTCATAGTTCCTTGAAAGTGGAGTCACAGGTAGATAAGATAGTGAAGAAGGCATTTGGTATGCTTGCCTTTATGGGTCAGAGCATTGAATATAGGAGTTAAGAAGTATTGTTACAGCTGTACAGGACATTGGTTAGGCCACTATTGGAACACTGCATGCAATTCTGGTCTCCCTGCTATAGCAAGGATGTTGTGAAATTTGAAAGGGTTCAGAAAAGATTTGCAAGGATGTTGCCAGGGTTCGAGGGTTTGAGCTTTCAGGTGAGGCTGAGTAGACTGGACTATTTTCCCTGGAGACTGAAGGGTGACTTTTTGAGGTTTATAAAATCATGAGGGGCATGGATAGGGTAAATAGACAAGGTCTTTTCCCTGCAGTGTGGGAGTTCATAACTAGAGAGCAGAGGGTTAAGGTGAGAGGGGAAAGATTTAAAAGGGACCTAAGGAGGGTGGTGCATGTACAGAATGAGCTGGCAGAGGAAGTGGTGGAGGCTGGTACAATTACAACGTTTAAAAGATGTCTGGATGGGAAACAAATAGGAAGGGTTGAGAGGGATATGGATCAAATGCTGGGAAATGGGATATTTTAGGATATCTGCTTGGCATAGACGAGTTGGACCAAAGGGTCTGTTTCTGTGTTGTACATCTCTATGACTCTATGACTGACAATGTTACCATTGACTGTGGAAATCAATGACAGTTCCAGGTAATATCATCATCATGAGATCTGGATGTTTCATTAAGTTATCTCCATGGTGTAGACACTCATAGGCAAACTTGTCTTTTTTTAATAGTTAAACTATCCTCTGGACATAAAGGGGATATTTTATGTACACTGTGCCTTTATGAGAGTTCATTGTTGAGGTCTTCATGTGTGTTGTGTATGCAAAGCTGCAACTCTGCCTGTCATTTAACCTGCTGTGGGTTTGTAAGCCGCACACCCAGAGATCAGCTGGTTTCATGAATTACATTTGTTTTTTTGTCTTAAATAAACTAATGCATGGAGTTAATCAATTCCTGACAAGCAATTGATCATTAGACCATTATCATTAATGTGATATTTCTTGGTTGGAGTTGAAAGTTGTTAAGTAACTTTTCTTGCAAAATTACATTAATAAGCAACAGAGAATGTGTTCATTCCTTTCATTACAACATTGCAGATTTTCTGATGTCATGATAAAAGCTGCAACAAATCTGATTGAAATTGTCTATTTTTATCATGGTGTCATGTACTATGCACCAGGACCACAGTCCTGTGAATTGCCATTTGTTTGAATGAATGTCAGTACTAATATGAATGCTGAACTTTCTACACCTTTTATGATTTATATTTTCACCTACCTCTATCTTGCTGAGATGTTTAAGAGTTACAAATCCAGTTGTGGCCTGTTGGTTGGTTGGCATTTTTGGGTGATGGCTGGCATGTGACAAAGTATCTTTAAAATATATGTATGCACTTGTATAAGTGACTCTAACATCAGAGGACTTATTATTCATTCTGATAGACTGCTTCCTTTCCCTCTGGGTGACAGTGGTTAGTAGATTCATAAGTGTTTTATCTTGTGACAGCGAGGGGGGAAACTGCAATTTCAATGAAGAATAGACAGCCATTCAGTCAGTAATCAAGCATTCAGTTGGCATCCTGAAAATGAGCTTTCTGTGCTTCAGTTGTTCAGGTGGCCTGTTGAAGTGTAGTCTTACTGTGTCATTCCACTGCATCCTGCAGTGCTTTCTTACTTTTGAGGTTATTCTGTGAATCATGTTAGAATTTGCTACTGATTGCAAATTGGAAAATTAAATATTGAAGGCACATAATACAAGCATCTTGAGGAAATGGATGTCTTTCTCTTCGAAGCCAATCTTAATACAAAAACATAGTCACATATTAAAATGTTGATGTTCCAATGAATCAGCAAGAATTGGAAATGAATGTCAGAATATTACCGAACATATTTATTTCTCTAACAATTGTTGATGTATCACATGCCATAATGATTAATCTTCTCAATGTGAAGAAAATGCTGCAAGTTCCGTCACCTTTTCAGGTATACCTTCATGTCCTATGTTGCATATTATTTTTGTTTAGAAGTGTCCATGCCCTCACTTCATTCTATCGGAATGGTCTTGTCCATCCGTTTGAGACTATCTTTATCATCCTCCTTTGCTGTAACATCAACTTCAGTCACCATCACCTGGAATTCTCTTCTCAAAAGATCCAACCTTGAGACTTCCACCCACGACTCTAAAACCCTTATATATTCTTCTCTATTACATATGATCTGTTTAGCCACTAACTTTTCTGCTAGGAATCTTCCTTGACCACTTTATGAAATGCTCTGTTGCATTTCTCTTATGTGGTGAACTCTGTACAACTACAAGTTGTAATCATTGCAAAAATTAAATTTACTTCTTCCCACAGCATATGTGATATTACTATTTACAAAATAGACTTCACCAAATTGCTCAGACTTCTTTGACAGAACCTTCCAAACTCACAATCTCTATTGCTTAGGAAAAAACAAGGGCAGGAGGTACTTGGAAATACCACCAACTGCAATTTCCCCTGTAATTCACAAAACACCCTTGATTGAAAACTATACCCTATCTCTCAATGAATCAAAATCCTGGAACTTCATACACAACAGTGTTGTGTGTATACGTGCACCATATAAGTTCCAAAAGGCTGTTCACCATTACCTTCTTAAGGCAAATTAAGGTTGGGCAATAAATTCTGGCCTTACCAGTGACACCAGAACACTTAAACAAATGAAAGAAATAGGAGGCACTAATGAGTGAGCTATATGGCACCATACAGTCCAGTCGTGGGACAGCAATCATAACCACAGTTCTTTTTACTGTGCCTAATTTTCCTTTGTGTAACTTTTGTTCTTTTGGAAAAAGTCGCTTCAGAAACTTCCTTCTAAAAGTAAAAATACTTATTTTTTTGTTTCATCCCTCACATGTCCATCATTTTGGCTAAAGTACTATGGCTGAGATTTCGTGTGGGGTAAATGTTTCCATAAGTGACAGACGCCTAGCCCTCACCAACTGGATCAAAATCCAATCAATCATGATGAACTGACTGGTGAAATTCTTGGCAAATCATGAGCCTAGTTACTGAGCTCTTGCCCCATAAAATGCTGCTATCTGATCAGAGGCTAGAAGCTTTTGGAACTCAGAAAATGTCACAGGAAGCCCAGGCAAGAAGTCTTTAAATGTCGAGAAGGTAAGAGCTTTTCCCCTGTATCTCACAGAGAGAGGGGTATTGGGGGTGGGAGTGTGTTCTTCATGGGTTGGAGATAAAGGCAGTTGGGTAGGCTTCAACAGCCACCCTCTTTGTCCATCACCGCTGCCTCAATTAGCCTCACATTGGGGCAAGCAGAGGCTCTTCCTCACAAACCTGGCAGTCAGGCTGGATTGGTTTACCAGTTGGGAAATCAGACACTTTTCAACCTGCTGGGAAAGGCTGGTGGTGAGTTAAGGCCCTTAGGTGGCCATTCATTGAGCAGTTAATAACCTGAATTGGTGGAAAATTAAAAAGGTCATTCTTTTCTTCTGACCTCTCCTAAAGACTGTGTGTTTTATTGGGATTCCCTTCAAAGGCATCCAAATCAAACTTGCATTTCCTTCTGTGGGCAAGGGAAGTAATTCCATGCATTAGTGTTGCAACTTGGACAATAGTAATGGAATATAGACTGGGGTTACATTTGAGTGCACCTCGACACACACGGTACCACAGTCTAAATATCCTCATTGAGCAATTAATAATCTGAAATCATAGCAAATTGAAAAGGTCAATCTTTTCTTCTGATCCCCCCTAAAGACTGCATGCTTTATTGGAATTCTCTTCAAAGACACTCAAATCAAACTTATGGGTCCTTCTGTGTCCTTCAGGACCTTCTTGCCTGGCACATAATCTGTTGATGTTGTGTGAAAGGCTCAAGTATTTCTTCAGGGCTCACTTGACCAATTATTTGCTCTTCTTGACATTTTTCTCACTACCTCCAGCAAGCAGATAATTACATCCTGTCCAACTGATCAGAGAGAAACTGGTCTGGAGGAACATCCTGTTCTGAAGGGACACAATTCTTTAAGAGTGCTTGTTGGTAAGAGGAAGCATGGAAAAGGAGCCTGAGAAAGGATTGCCAGCAATCTTGAAGCCAAGGAGCACTTCCAGCTCCCAAAAACAGCTGCCAAATGTACGGTTGGAGATGTGGCTCAAGGAACAGGTTCATGAGCCACACAAGGATTCACAGAAGCCATGATCAGTGACAGGGGAGAACTTCCGAGGTGCACAATCATACTTATGACTGAGTTTTGCTGACAGTTGTGCACAGATGACCTTCTATACATCAACTATATGTTCCATCATCGTAAATAAACTGAAAAAATAAGGCCTTGCATGAAATTGAGTTGTAGTGCCACAAAAATCACAGAGCAAGATTTACTGCCTCATTCTGTCACCCTCTCCATTACCGCCGCCCCTGCCCAACTCCAAACACCAACCCCCATCCCTTGGCCTATTCCTGCCCTTTCCAGATTGATGCCACAGTTAGATGGCATTCATACAGTCAAGAAAACAGTGGGTTACACTGTTAATGCCCATATGATGCCTGCAGCTCCCTTATCAGATTCAGCTGAGGTTTGAGACATTGAGACTGCTGCCCCTGTGAACCACAACAATGGGCACACAGCCTAAAAGTGAAAGTTGTCTCTAACAAGTGTGAACAAGCTACTTGGGTGTCATTTCAGATGGATCTAATCCTGTTGTCCTACAACAACCAATGAGCAGTTGGGCAGTGGAGGTTGTGGGGCCAGCAGGCATTATGATATTAAAGGCTAATGTGAAGATGTAAAAAGGAATTGATATCATCTGGGGAAGTGAAGTAAGATCACATGATTGCTAGTGTTATTTCTCTCTGGAAATGTTTTGTGAAGTCTAATCCTGTTTAATTTACCATATTAATAAAAGATAATGCGTGCCGACAATCAAGTCTCTTGCAATTTTCATCAGGCTTACTGCCAAATATATTCAAACCAGAAAACAGAATAACAGGGGTAATAACGTGGGAGCTGGTACCCAGATAGACTTTCTTTCTCCCAGCTCAGATGATTATAATATGTCAACTGTGACCTTGACTCAGATCAGCTAACTCAGTGGAAATGGTGAACCTGAGACTTTCTGGTCTGTTCTGAGGGTCACTGAAGTGATAGCATTGACTCTGCTTTCTCTCCACAGGTGTTGCCAGGCCTGCTGATGTTTTTCAGGAATTTCTATTTTTTGTTTACTTCCAGGTCTGTGTTGCTCAGATGGAAACTAGGGTTAGTATTTTCCTCTTGTCCTCACCAGCTTCAGAAAGCTGAATAGGTTTAAAATTGTTAAAGGAGCAGAATTCTCCTGCCTTTACTTTTATTGGCGATTTGTGGAGCTATTTTCTAGAAATAGTGAGGGCTGAAGTTACCAGATGGTTCTTGAATGTGTTCATGTAATAGAAACTCTTTTGTTTACAATTTTAAAAGCAGCGAATGCCTCCATAAAATGTTTGACAAAGAAATATCACCTAAGTATTTGAAGTATCTTGCAAGTACCAATCATTTTTAGGCCCTCTTATTTTTGAGGATAAACCTAAGGCTCAAAACAGTGCTGATAGTTTTTTCTCTTTATTGGGAAATATTAGAGAGAAAGATTAGGGTCCATGAAAGATTTAAGTAGAAAATCAACATTGAAGGTCATAGTGAGGAAGGCCAGGACAGCTGAACTGCTGGCATGTTTATGAAGGAACAGCTGTGTCCAGTTGTTTCCTGTGGCTTTGAATTCTAATATGGATACAATTTTGTATTACCGATAAAAACACTTTAAATGATTCATAGCATTAAATTTGGCACTTTAGCTTTCAATACTGGCAGGGCTGCATGTCGGGTCACTTGAAACCAAGGGACATTTGATTGATTGAGCATTCCCAAGAGGTTCCTCAGGAAAATAAGTAAATTAAGGACAAAGTGCTTCACATCACACTGGCCAAAATGAACGATCAGCAGAGGTCCACTCCATCTTGACTTTGCATGACACTGGGCTTTGGTGTATTACTTAATGCTTTTCAGGTTGGTGTCATCCAACACATGATTACCACACTGCTATGAAGCTGTCAAGCTCCACTTTACTAGTTTGGAATAGTGGCTTGCTAGCATTTTGCAGCAGTTTTGATATTTTGTAAGAAATTGCTTCTCTTCCCTTCCTCATCTCTGCTCTGGAGTGTTGTCCATCTATCGAAATCTAGTGCAATATACATTAGTATGAATTCCTGATGCAAGCTTTAAGTTCCTTCCGTAAAGCCATTTGATTGAGGAGGATTGAAAAGCCATTAATAAGATTAAACGTTCAGGAAAAGTAGATTGCTGGAATGATTAGTGAGTGTATCAGGAATCTGCTGTAGTTCCAGGAAATCTGCATGATGATTTTTCACTTACTTTTCATCAGCAGTTTCCACCTCCCACTCCAAAAATAATAGCACTACTCCACTTAGTGCTCGAACACATATTTATGGTGACAATCCCCTCAGTGAGAACTTGGCGTTCATTCCCCCACAGGAATTTATGACCTTCTCATGCAGCATTGACCTAGGATAACCCAAGGCTGAGGCTTTTGAGCAGGCAATAGACTGTTCTCCAAAACAGATAAGAGCCAATGACACACAAAACAGTGCAGAAAATTAAATAAGAGACAGACTTTAAAAATATGTAGTGTAAGATAAGTAAGCATGCAAGTGGTCATATGAGTGTTTGACTCAGTTTCTATCATTTAATCTCTTCTGTCTTTTATCTTATTGCAGACCTCTATCTGTGTCCTTGTCCGAACCATCTCTTACTCAAAACCTATTACATCCCAAACGTTTCTGATGAGAGGTCAGACACCTGAACTATTAACTCTGTTTCTCCTACTTCTATTGTGAATGGACAAGGTATGTGCGTGTGTGCATATGTCTGTGTCTGTGTGTGTGTCTGTGTATCATCTTTTTTGGGGAGTCCTGCAGGAGGTTTCTGGTGCGGAGTGTGAGACACCAAACAATCATGATAACCTCCTGAGTTAATTAGGCTAATTAAAATTCAGCTGCCCTAATCCTTCAAGAAAGGGATAGCAAAAACCATTTAGGTACAGGAGTACAGGGCTTAACTAGGGCATTCCAAACTTAACTAGGGAGCGAGATACAATAAACGGATCATCATGAGTTCCTACAACGATTTGACCAATGAAAATTAAGCTACTATAACCCCTGAATAAAAAGAATTTTCTTTACATCAATTTCTTAGCACTGTATTAGCTATTACTGAACTGTATTTGGAACAGTGCCAAAAACAGGAATGGTTTAGTGGAGGCAAAATTGAACAATTTGAAATTATTGAAGTACAGAAATCTGGGAAAGGGGTGCATAATTTGCTTCTCCTGACTAAGGGGTATTTTCAATCAGCATTTGAAGAAAGTGGAGCATCCTTGAAGCATTCTTCCAGATGACCATGGAGAAAAATTAAGCAGGTGAGGAGTATCTGTGACATCCGTCTGGGACTGTACAGCACTGCTGTTACTTATGCTGCAACAATCTGCTCTTCCTGGTAAGGGTGTGGATAATTTCATATTTATTTTACCTGTACTTCACTGTGGTCATCATGAGAGAAACTCTCTTGCAGCATTGCTGGATGCAGATCCCAGGAAATGATTATCTCACTAAGCAATCCCTGACACCCATCTGATCAATAGTACTAATGACTCTCATTCAATGTAAAGATAAACACAACAATTTTCATGTAATGGACCAAAAGGCCAACTTATCTTTCAATGCTGCCTGACTGGCTGAGGTCTGCTTTCCTGCATTTTCTGTTTTTATCTCTATCTCATGGTCTCCGGATTTGGGGTTACATATAGTCAACTAATGTTGGTATACTGCAACTGATCAAAAAGTACAATGTGGCCACATGAAGGCTGAGAGGTTTTGGAAAGTAAGTGAAGCACACTGGGAGAATGTGCAGTATGAATGTACCTCAACTGCAAACCCATTCTGATTTATCACAGGATCCAGTTATTTACATCTCTCAAACATTTTGTATTATCATCAAGGGCGATGGTGACACAGTAGTCATGTTACTGGGCTAGTAATCCAGATACCTTGGTTAATGTTCTGAGCATCCAATTCCATCATGGTAAGTTGTGAAATTTGAAATTTGAATTCAATTTTTAAAAAACTGGGAAAAAGATCTAGACACTGTTGATTGTTGCAAAAACACATCGAGTTGACTAAGAATCTGCGATCTTTACCTGATCTGCCCTACATGTGACTCCAGACATATAGCAATGTGATTCACTCTTAACTACTCTTTGGACAATTTGGGGTGGGCAATAACCACTGGCTTAGCCAACCCACATCCTATGAATAATCATTTTAGAAAAATCCCCATTTCCATCCTCACAGCCACTTCATATATCTCTCCCAAACTTGAATTCTCTAACATTCTTTGTGTCATCCTCTGAAGTTCATTGTGTGTGAATTTCAACTCATTTGAAAACCTGCTACATTCATCTGCTATTTTGCATACTGGCTTTCTTAACTAAGCAGTTAGTGGTGTCGATGGTAGTCATGATTTGGAGGTGCCAATCATCTGATGAAGGAGCACTGCTCTGAAAGCCAGTGCTTCCATATAAACCTGTTGGACTATAACCTGGTGTTGTGTGATTTCTAACTTTGTACTTAACTAAAGTCATTAGCTCACCAATCTATATATTCCTCCACCTCCTTAACCAGGAGGCATGGTGGCACAGTGGTTAGCACTGCTGCCTCACAGCGCCAGAGACCTGGGTTCAATTCCTGCCTCGGGCAACTGTCTGTGTGGAGTTTGCACGTTCTCCCTGTGTCTGCATGGGTTTCCTCCGGGTACTCCGGTTTCCTCCCACAGTCCAAAAAAAATGTGCAGGTTAGGTGAATTGGCCATGCTAAATTCCCCGTAGTGTTAGGTGAAGGGGTAAATGTAGAGGAGTGGGTCTGGGTGGGTCGCACTTCGGAGGGTCGGTGTGGACTTGTTCGGCTGAAGGGCCTGTTTCCACACTGTAAGTAATCGAATCTGTTTGAACTCTCAGCCCCTGCTCTGCCAAATCATTTGCTTTCTCCCTGCTCCCTTGCCTTCTGCCCCTCCACAATTGACACAACCTCTAGCCATCATCCAGAAGTATCTTTTGATAGCCTGCAAGGCATTGGTTATCTTGCTGTATGGTGCCCCACCTTGAAAAGCTATCCTTTTTGCCTAAATTGTTAACCACTGCTCCTCATGTTGATTTACAACAATAGCAAAACAAAAGCCAGGGGAAGATGAGTGATGTTTTTAGTCAATATGTTATCGCATTTTGAACACTTTGCATGAAAAGGTGGTGGAAGTCGATTTTACAATAACTTTTAAAGAGAATTGGAATTTTACTTGTAAAGTTAAAATAATGGTGGGGCTCTTGAAAAGTAACAAGATGGTTTGATGAATTCTTTCAGGAAGCTGACACAACAATGATGTGCTGAATGGCTTCTTATGTGTGCTATAGAGCTTTCGATCTTGCTTGCTGCCTCTTTCCTTTGCTGTTAAGTCTTTGCATATTAACAGTACTAAGAGATCACACATTTGAGAACCAATCAATACAATGAATATTTAGCTGTTCGAATTGTTTCTGCTCTCAATGGCTCCCCAGGCCATTTCCTCTCTTCCCTTTACACGTCTAGTTCACCAATGGCAATAATTTCAAGCAATGAGTATGTGTTAAATGATTTGACAAGCATAATTTCCTGCAACCAATCGTGCAAAATATGTATACCGACCCAGATTTAGATGTCTAAGAATGGTCTTCATTTGCTAACAAGCCTCTGTGAAAATGTCAAGTTTATAAGGGAAGCAGAGCAATTGTAACATTAATATTGATGAGTAACTTTAAATTTAACATTCTGTTTAGACAGCCTGAAAAGAAAAATCCGCACAAATATAAACATGCTGAAAAAAAGACACTAACAGTAGACTGTTAAAAACGTTTCAACTATCTAATCCATAAGAGTTTAATAAACATTGTTAGATACAATGTTAATCAACTGCATTGATGCTGAATTTGCATTTACCTTTCCCCTTACCAAACTTCAGTCACATTTCCTTATATATTTCCCCCCTATTCTTGAATATAAAGCACATTTTAAGCAATCTACGTGGGGGCTCCATGTGTCAAGAAACAAGTGGTTCCTATTTTCAGCAAAAAACAAATTTGGTATCTAAAATTAAAAGCATCTCAGCGCAGACTGAGTAAGCCTGAACATATGAAATTACATTCACAATATTAATACCAGAAATGTAATAATGTCCCGTGTGTCCAGGTCATATATTCAGAAATGTGAGAGCCATTGTGGAACATTGACAATTCACAGTGAAATTATATAACACTCAACGATTGGTACAGCACATAGCACTGGTTAACACACACCCCTAGGATAGAAAGTATACTTCACTGATGACAGAGACTTCCATGAGCTTACTCCTGAATAGAGCCATCATCATTCAACAGATCTAAATCTCTCTGTGATATGATCAATAAAATGTGATACAAAATGCAACTGAGCCTAGATGGACTCCTATTGTCATATAATTCAGTTAGAAGTTTATGTAATTTGACACTGGGATCAAAATGGGTGGAAATACCTGTCATATTTCTGTCTTGCATTGTTAGAGAGATGGGTGGAATGATGTATTAGTTTCCGGACATTAGTTCTCACCTCAAGGGGGAATCGTATCAAATATTGCAAAAAGCACTGTTACATCTAAATAATCTGAGCTGTTGTATCTTCATTCTTTGGTGTGAAAGGTAAGTGTTGTGGAGCTGAAATTTCAACAATAGTGAAATTATTACACCACTACTTAATATGCTTGTATCAAATTCATTTCTTGGCTACTTGAAGGAGCCAGTTTGTTTCAGAAAGGTTAACGCCTCAGTTAAAATAACGAGAACCAAGTCATTACATCACAACTACTGGCAGAGGTGTGATTACTCATGACAAGTTGAAATCAACAGGTTCTATCATAAATGGAAAAATAGGAATTTATAAATGAAGAGAGCGACAACAACGTAACAACAAGAAATGTGGATTGATAGATAAATGTGAACATGTATTAGATACTTTACTGTATTATGGAAATATTGAACATCAGTCAATGGTTCCCATAGACTGCACTCCTCTCCATCCTGTTCCCCTGTAAATGTCTGCTAACCATAGTTGTTCATACTTATTGGAAGAGTCAGAGGAGATGAACAAAACATTGCTTGGGAAAATAGATGTTAAAACATGTATCAAGGCACAGGTTGGCAATTCAACAGAGTTGAGCTGAAGGGTCTGGGGAATCTGCTACTGATCATAAATTGAAGCAAGAGTGATTTGGTGAGGGTATTTTCTCAATGACTATATCCCAAATGCAACCTCTGAGTGTTGGTGGCTTCTTTTCATGTCATGTTACAACCACCTTCCACTGGAAAAGAAAGAATAAGATTGGAGTAAGATGAAGAATTATAGGGGGATAAGGAAGGATCAAGGCAGAGCAGAAGAGGTAGCACAGAGAAAAGTAATGAAAGGAAATCATAAAGAGCTAATGAGAGTGGTTTTATTCTCTGATTTACTGTGTACAATTACACATATCCTCAACAGGTTTCCATGACATTTTTGTTCATCATTTCAAGAGAGTTTTTAACTTTTGAGGAAAATGAAATTTTATAGATACGTTGTCATATTCATTGGTTAATATTTGATTTGATTTATTTATTGTCACATATATCTTACAACAAAATACAATGAAAAGTATTATATATTGTCGCCACTCTCTGGCACCATTATAAAAGACAGAAAATAAACTAAAACATAGAATTTAAAGGCAGAAAAAACAAGAAACACTGAAAGCATCCAATTTCTTGTTAAGTGCTCCGTAATGGGCCATTCACCTGGTGGCCAAGCACAAGTTCCCTTCGCCACATGCCATCCCATTTCCACTGATGTAACCAGCGCCATCTTGTTTACACACTTGATTGCAAAACCAAAATTAAAAAAAGCAGAAGTGAAGGAAACAAAGCTAAAACAGATAAGCAATGTCCGGATATTAAAGTCTTATTTAAGTCTTATCTCAATACAGGCACACGGACCAAGTCACAACCTGTAGTCTTGGAAGGAGCTGAGTGCTTGAGCTACTGATACTACTGCCTCTGATCTCCTTCTGCTGCGGTCTCCGATTCCATAACTACTGTTGCTGCAACTGGGTCCTGGAATATGCTCTGGCTGGACCCATCACCAATACCTTGCTGAAGCAAGGTCCTAGGGAGTGTTGCTGAACAAAGGGACTTTGGAGTGCAGGTTCATAGCTCCTTGAAAGTGGAGTCGCAGGTAGATAGGTTAGTGAAGAAGGCGTTTGGTATGCTTTCCTTTATTGGTCAGAGTATTGAGTACAGAAGTTGGGAGGTCATGTTGTGGCTGTACAGGACATTGGTTAGGCCATTGTTGGAATATTGCGTGCAATTCTGGTCTCCTTCCTATCGGAAAGATGTTGTGAAACTTGAAAGGGTTCAGAAAAGATTTACAAGGATGTTGCCAGGGTTGGAGCATTTGAGCTATAGGGAGAGGCTGAACAGGCTGGGGCTGTTTTCCCTGGAGTGCTGGAGGCTGAGGGGTGACTTTTGTTTACAAAATTATGAGAGGCATCGATAGGGTAAATAGGCAAAGTCTTTGGATGGGTATATGAATAGGAAGGGTTTGGTGGGATATGGGCCGGGTGCTGGCAGGTGGGACTAGATTAGGTTGGGATATCTGGTCGGCATGGATGGGTTGGACTGAAGGGTCCGTTTCCATGCTGTACATCTCTATGACTCTAAAAGGGGAAACAAAAGTGAAAGCAAATAGAAAGAACAAAAAAGAAAGGCAAATGGAATGTAACAAGCTCAGGAGCTCGAACGCAGCACTGTGACTCCACCACCATGTTGGTATTGACCATTTGTGAGTACTTGGGAATAAGCAAATAATCCAGATGATGGGTGATGTGGTGTTGTAAATAAACTTCAAGATATCTGACTCAACAAGAACATGCAGAAACCATGAAGTGTATTGGTTTCCACTAATATTGGACAAAGTACTATAGAGTCATCCTCCAAGGTGAGTTTAACAGACATTCTTGTCCTGCAGATAATTAAGGCAGTTCAAAGTTTGGGAGAAGATTTGTAGCTCGGGTGCTCATTGTTGTGGTTCTGTTCGCCGAGCTGGGAATTTGTCTTGCAAACGTTTCGTCCCCTCTCTAGGTGACATCCTCAGTGCTTGGGAGCCTCCTGTGAAGCGCTTCTGTGATGTTTCCTCCGGCATTTATAGTGGCATGTCTCTGCCGCTTCCGGTTGTCAGTTCCAGCTGTCCGCTGTAGTGGCAGGTATATTGGGTCCAGGTCGATGTGTTTGTTGATAGAGTCTGTGGATGAGTGCCATGCCTCTAGGAATTCCCTGGCTGTTCTCTGTTTGGCTTGCCCTATAATGGTAGTGTTGTCCCAGTCGAATTCATGTTGCTTGTCATCTGCGTGTGTGGCTACTAAGGATAGCTGGTCGTGTCGTTTCGTGGCTAGTTTTGTCAAAACACTACATAGGACAAACAGGAAGACAGCTAACGATCCGTATCCATGAACACCAACTAGCCACGAAACGACATGACCATTATAGGGCAAGCCAAACAGAGAACAGCCAGGGAATTCCTAGAGGCATGGCACTCATCCACAGACTCTATCAACAAACACATCGACCTGGACCCAACTTACCGGCCACTATAGCGGACAGCTGAAACTGACAACCGGAAGCGGCAGGGACAGGCCGGAGGAAACATCACAGAAGCGCTTCACAGGAGGCTCCCAAGCACTGAGGATGTCACCTAGACAGGGGATGAAACGTTTGCAAGACAATTCCCAGCTCGGCGAACAGAACCACAACAATTAAGGCAGTACATAATAGAACTCAAGAAGGAAAAGAGATATTCTCTGCCTTTCACAAACTGAGATCACAGGAAAATACCTTCCAGTGAGTGAAGTACTTTGAAGTGTAGTCATGGTTCTTCTTGAATAATGGCATAGACTCCAGTCCACAAACACCTGTACTTTTGAGAAGTAACATACCATCACAACCGGACATACTGATATAAAGGTCTTGTCTTCAGTCATCCTCTCTATGCAAAGGAGTTGGTTTAGTCAGTCATTTGTATGCCTTTAATGTAGAGTAACAGTAAGTACAGTAAACAAATAATGCAGACCATGTGTGATATAGCAGTGTGTTAATAGTGTTGTAAATAAACTTCAAGCTATCTGACATAACAAGAACACAGAGAAAATCATGAAGTGAATCAGTTCTAATTGTAAAAAAAAAGTCAAATTACACACAGGAAAACCCAACAAACAATAAGGTGATAATGAATAGATCAAATTATGTTTCAGTGCTGTCGACCAGAAAACTGGATAAATGTCCATGGTCTTCTTCAAAACGGAATTTTATGTCCACCTGATGAGACTTTACATTAACATCTTCTTAAAGACCTAATCTTTCCTTACTCTCTGTGGAGCTAAATATATTTGTTCTTAAATACCACGTTGTTTTTAGAGACAAGGTCTATTTCTATTGATTTCTTTTTTAGCAGTACAGTGCTGATGAGAACATCAGAAGTGTCTGGCTCTGAGGGATTATTGAGCCTGACAATGAGTGACTCACACAATACCTTGGGCTACAAACACATTCTAATAATATTAACTCAGCCAGCTCTTAATGCGGCAGCTCAATCACTTCTCCAACCAAACTCCCTCTTGATGATTGTATTAGTGTGTGCTACTTTAATAAAAGAGAAGCAGAAATCAACAGGAAAATAAAATAAAAATGATTTGAATCTAAATAATTTACAACAGTTTGAATTCAATCTTGGAGAATGAAAATGAATATCATTCCCCACAGGGTGATACAGTGAGTGTGTTACCTGGTTGCCCCTATGGTAGTTTAGATCTATTGTCTGGGCCAGTCCTTATTTGCATTAGGCCATGACTGGTGCAAATAAAGGCAAATGGCGAAGGGAGAGGATAATTCAGGGCAATGGAGTGACATGAGAATGGTGCATTTATGGAGTCTGAATTGTTGGAGTTGCTCCTGACCTTTAAAAAACTGAAGACAACTCACTCTACCTGTCCTCTGTGACTGGACTTTTGCTTACAGAGTCATAGAGTCAGAGAGATGTACAGCATGGAAACAGACCCTTCTGTCCAACTAATCCATGCTGACTAGCTATCCTAAATTAATCTAGCCCCATTTACCAGAACTTGACCCATATCCCTCTAAACCCTTCCTATTCATATACCCAGCCAAATGTCTCTTAAATGTTGTAATTGTACCAGACTCCACAACTTCCTCTGGCAGCTCATTCCAAACACGCACCATCCTTTGCATGAAAAGGTAGCCCCCTGTTTCCTTTTAAATCTTTCCCCTTTCACCCTAAACCTATGTCCTCTAGTTCTGGACTCCCCCAACCGAGATACACCATCTTTTCTATTTGTCCTATAAATGCCCCTTCTGATTTTATACACCTCTGTAAGGTCACCCTTCAGCTTCTTGATGCTCCAGGGAAAACAGCCCCAGCCTATTCAGTCTTTCCCCATAGCTCAAACCCTCCAACCCTGACTACATCCTTGTAAATCTTTTCTGAACTCTTTCAAGTTATCTATAGGAGGAAGACCAGAATTGCACACTAGATTCCAAAAGTGGCCTAACCAATGTCCTGTACAGCTGCAATGACCTCCAAAATCCTATACGTAATACTCTGACCAATAAAAGAAAGCATACCAAAACACTTCCTTCACTATCCTATCTACCTTTGACTCCACTTTCAAGGAACTATGAACCTGCACTCCAAGGTCCCTTAGTTCAGCAACACTCCCCAGAACCTTACCATTAATGATTAAGTCCTGCCCTTATTTGTTTTTCCAAAATGCAGCACCTCACGTTTATTTAAATTAAACTCCATCTGTCACTTCTCAGCCCATTGTCCCATCTGATCAAGATCCTGTTTAAATCCCAGGTAACCTTCTTCGCTGTCCACTACACCTCCAATTTTGGTGTCATCTGCAAACTTACTAACTATACCTCCTATGTTCATCAAATCATTTATATAAATGACCAAAAGCAGTGGACCCAGCACTGATCCTTGTGGCACACCACTGGCCATAGACCCCCAGTCTGAAAAGCACCCCTCCACCTTTGCTCTCTGTCTTCTACCTTTGAGCCCGTTCTGTATTTAAATGGCTAGTTCTCCCTGCATTCCATGAGATTTAACCTTGTTGACCAGTCTACTGTGAGGAACCTTGTCAAACACCTTACTGAAGTCCATATAGATCACGTCCACTGCTCTGCCCTCATCTTCTTGTTACTTCTTCAAAAAACTCAATCAATTTGATGAGACATGATTTCTCATGCACAGAGCTATGTTGATTGTCCCTAACCAGTCCTTGCCTTTCCAAATACATGTAAATCCTGTCCCTCAGGATTCCCTCCAACAACTTGCCCGCCACTGATGTCAGACTGACCGCTTTATAGTTCTCTGGCTTTTCCTTACCAACTTTCTTAAATAGTGGCACCACGATATCCAACCTCCAGTCTTCCAGCACCTCACCTGTGCCTATCAATAATCCAAATATCTCAGCAATGGGCCCAGCAATACTTCCCTAGCTTCCCACAGAGTTCTAGGGTACTCCTGATCAGGTTCTGGGGATTTATTCACCTTTATGCGTTATTAGACATGCAGCACCTCCTCCTCTGTAATTTGATATTTTTCAAGATGTCACTATCTATTTCCCCACATTCTGTATCTTCCATGTCTTTCTCACAATAAACACTGATGCAAAATACTCATCTAGTATCTCCCCCATCTCCTATGGTTCCACACACAGACTGCCTTGCAAATCTTTGAGGGGTCCTATTCTCTCACCAGTTGCAGTTTTGTCCTTAATGTATTTATAAAATCCATTCAATTCTCCTTAACCCTATTTACCAAAGCTATCTCATGTCCCCTTTTTGCCCTTCTGAATTCCCTCTGAAGTATATTCCTACTGCCTTTATACTCTACTAGAGATTCACTCGGTCTCTGCTTTCTATACTTGACATATGATTCCTTCTTTTTCTTGACCAAAATCTGAATTTCTCTCATCATCCAGAATTCCCTACTCCTACCAGCCTTGCCTTTTGCCCTAACTGGAACATATTGTCTCTGAACTCTCGTTATCTCATTTCTGAAGGCTTCCCATTTTCTTGCCGTCCCTTTACCTATGAACATCTGCATCCAATTAACTTTTGAAAGTTCTTGCCTAATACCATCAAAATTGGCATTCCTCCAATTTTGAACTTTAACTTTTAGATCCTGTCCATCCACGAATTTAAAACTAATAGAATTAGGGTCACTGGCCCCAAAGTGGTCCCCCTCTGACATCTCAGTCACTTGCCCAGTCTTATTTCCTAAGAGTCGGTCAAGTTTTGCACCTTCTCTAGTAGGCACATCCACATATTGAATCAGAAAATTATCTTGTATATACTTAACAAATTCCTCTCCATCTAAACCCTTAACACTATGGCAGTCCCAGTCTATGCTGAAAATGTGTTGCTGGAAAAGTGCAGCAGGTCAGGCAGCATCCAAGGAGCAGGAGAATCGACGTTTCGGGCATGAGCCCTTCTTCAGGAATGAGGAAAGTGTGTCCAGCAGGCTAAGATAAAAGGTAGGGAGGAGGGACTTGGGGGAGGGGCGTTGGAAATGCGATAGGTGGAAAGAGGTCAAGGTGAGGGTGATAGGTCAGACTGGGGTGGGGGGGGAGAGGTCAGGAAGAAGATTGCAGGTTAGGAAGGTGGTGCTGAGTTCGAGGGTTTGGAAAGTTAAAATCCTCTACCAAAACCACCCTATTATTCTTACTAATAACTGAAATCTCCTTACAAATTTGTTTCTCAATTTCCCGCTGACTATTAGTGGGTCTATAACACAATCCAAATAAGGTAATCATCCCTTTCTTACATCTCAGTACAACCCAGATAACTTCCCTGGATGTATTCCCAGGAATATCCTCCCTGAGTACAGCAGTAACGTTATCCCTTATCAAAAACACCACTCCCTCTCCCCTCTTGCCCCCTCTTTCTATCCATCCTATAGCACGTGTATCCTGGAATATTAAGCTGCTAGTCCTGTTCATCCTGAGCCACGTCTCTGTAATTGTTATGTTATCCCCGTCCCATGTTCCTAACCATGCCCTGAGTTCATCTGCCTTCCCTGTTAGGCCTCTTGCAATGAAATAAATGCAGTTTAATTTATCAGTCCTACCTCATTCTTTGCTTTGTTCTTGCCTGCCCTGACTGTTTGACTTGCTCCTTTCCCAATTGTACCAGTCTCAGATTGATTTCTTTCCTCACTATCTCCCTAGATCCCAACACTCCCCCACCTTACTAGCTTAAATCCTCCCAAGTAGTTCTGGTAAATCTCCCTGCCAATCTATTAGTCCCCTTCTAATTGAGGTGTGATCTGTTTTTCTTATATAGGTCACTTCTACCCCAGAATAGACTCCAATGATGCAAAAATGTGAATCCTTCTCCCCATGTACCAGTTCCTCAGCCATGCATTCATCTGCTCAATCCTCCTATTCCTACCCTCACTAGCTCACAGCCCCAGGACTAATGGATGTTGGCCAGTATGAGCCCACAAACATGCTTCATCAGAACTTTCAAAAAATGACAGTCAGGATGAAATGGGCACCATTTTACATTGACTGCCTCAGTGGGCTGCTTCTGCTGTCCTGTGACAAACCCAGGGGTACATTTCTACATAGACAACAATTCGCAATGTGTCACCAGGCTAACTCTAAACACTGAAGATTCACCTCAATGTTTAGTCTGAATGTGAAGAATACCTACTTGGGAAAAGTACAGGAGGGCCATCACCAATCCAGTACTGTATCTATTGTTGATTCAGTATATTCAGAAGCAGGGAAATGTTGGAGTAGGAATGTAGAGGGATCTGACATGAACTGAGCATTTGCTTCTGTTAAATTTATTCAGCAAAGTGAATTTGACAAAGCTCCATGATCCAACGTACACCTGGTACTGAATTTATTTACTAGAAATTGGCCTCAGTGCTTATACATTCATGAAATTCCTCTATCCATTATTCATTGAGGTGTTACCTTTTTTAAATAAATGGGTCATTGCTTCTGTTAAATTGTCAATGAGGACGGATGCCTTGAAAATGCTTTTGTCCCTATCAACAACTACAATCTCCTTCCCCTTAAACAGCAGACTTGCCAAACCAACTTAGAAAAAATAAATCTGTAAAAGTGCTCTAAATTACATTTGTATGGCAGTGTGTAAAGTGATACCTTTGCTTTCATCTGCTTCAAATGCATATGATTGTATCATATTATATATGCGATGCAACAAATATATTTTGTTGGACTTCTATTGCGCTCCACAAATATTGCACAGCATGGTCTGCATCGTGGTCATTTTTCAGGGATGAAAAACACATAAGCAGCACCTCTCCTTTTGTATTCCAGTTGCACTTCTGCCTGATGCATAATCCCAGTTAGTTTCACTGCAGCTGTGAGCAAGGAAAGGTCAGCGAGACTTCGTTTATCAGCAGGTTTGTGATCTGTGCAGACTGAACACAAAAGGTACATACCATAACAACAAGCAGAACCTCTCTCAGGAATTGTTTACTACCACGCTGCTCAGGCTGTGGACACTGTAAATCTACTTTATCGTTATTATTAGTGCATGATGACTCATGTGTGATTACACATTGCTACTGTAATTACATTTAATCAAACTCTTTGTTGTCAGCAATCGTTCAGAAAAAAATAATTCTCATTCACATTTCGTGTGAGTCACACTGCTGCTGTTTGTGCTCACTTTCGCCTGTCTGAACCAAAGAACAAAATGAAGCCTCGATCACTCAGACGTCACACTCATGCTGCTAAGAATGATTTTAATGACGCTGCGAGATGATTGAGGTGATGAGTGGGCTTGGAGCCGGATCCTCTCCTGGGTGATCACAGTTGGTGACAACAGGCCTAGCGTGCCGACTTGGATGCGGCTTGATGACAGCAAGTCATACACAGCTCCATTGGACATACAGAGCATCCTCAATGAGAGCGTTGTCACAGGTGTAAACCTGTCACAGGGAAGTAGTGGGATGGGGGTGGAAAGGTGAGAATGGGGGCGGGGAGGGTGAGTGGAAAGAGAGAGAGAGCGGGGGAGTAGTGTGGGTGGTTGTGCCCTTTTGAAATAACAGATGTTGAAACCTGGTCGAGCTGTCCTCTGCATCAACCAGCATCATCGCTGTTATGGCCCAGGGGGATTTAATTCCATTTGTACTCGGTTCGGTTTTGAAGCTGGCACTTTTGAGCAAAGATGATGCATTGCCAAGAAAATGAAGACGCTTATCTGAGTGATTCATTTCCAAGAAAATGCAGTAAAATAACCCTGAACACTCCTGCTGACTAGAATTGGATACGCTCGGGTGTGGGTGGCTCCAATTTAGATCCCTTTTTAATAGAAAAACACACATGCAGAAATTGAACTTGTGAGGCAGACTCACTTTTAACTCTGCTGCTACTGCATTTCAACTGCAGCTTGTAATGAAAGCAGAAAGGTGGAGTTCAGACTGTTGTTTTGAAACACTTTCTGCTATAATTACTGGCATTAAGATACAAATCGACTTAAGATTCATGTGTGACGTAAAGATAAGGTCCACCAAGAATATTAAAGCTGCAGCTTTGAATGTTCATCCAAAGAAATAATAGCAGAGGCAGATACAGGGGGAAGAATAGAGAAACAAAATCTGCTCTTGGAGGTGAGAGAAACAGATGTACAGTTGGACTCTGATGCAATTGCATTAAACGGAGCTCTGACCAGTAAATAGTGAGGAACAACTAGATTCAGCATCAGAAAACTGAAATTCAGAAAATGTAAATTCAAATGGCACTATGTTAGCAATGTCAATTAGCTTCTTCTATCAGGTTAAGCTTTTGAATACATTGTAAGTTTATTGTTATAATCTCAAGGCCTGATTTTCTGATCTCCAAACTGAATTGTCACAGTCTCTTGGCCTTGATTCTCATTCACTTAGTGAACTGCTGCAATTTCTGCAGCTCACCCATTTTGCACTTCCCTTGGGGTTAAGCCCTCATTGTTACTTTGGCAACATGTTGATGAGGCCCGAATCCTCGTCAATTAGGTGCAGAGAGTTTGTCCCTAGCATAAGAAAAGATGGGAACACCCAAAGTTTCAGGCCAATGCCTTTAATGGGGGCTTAATTTAATGATAGCACATAGTGAGTCAGCTTTTACTGGCACCTCTCCATTATTAAGACCACCTCGCAGAGATAATGCATTGCAAATGGCCTTAACAAGCTTAGAGAGGGGCCTTCTCCCATCAGTGGGAGGAAGGCCTACACTCAAGAGCTGCTGGACAATCCGATTAGTCACAGCATCAGCAGAACACAGTTGGGGACACTGCTGGGTCTAAGTATAAGGGGGTGGAGGTGATGGAGCCATGTGGGAAGCATGGGTTCTGGAGGCCAATGTGGGAGCCACTAGTTGGGTTTGTTCTTGGTGGCTGTTCCACCCAAATGCCGCCCCCCTCTTCCCCCTCAAGTGTGTGCAAAGTTTTACCCTCTTTCTTTCCTATTTTTACAATTATGTGGTCAAAACGTGACCCCCACTCTCACCCCCATGCCCATGCCCAGCCTGTAAGCATTGGAAGGGCAGAAATCCTCATAACATTTCAGAAGCATTTCAATGTGAACACATGATGCCAGGGCATACAAAGCTATGGGCCAAATCCTGGAAAATAGGATTAGAATAGTATCTGCTCTGATGAAGTGATGTTTCATTCCCAAGCATTCCAGATATCCACCTATTTTAAACAGTGTGCTTCTCCCCCTGCTGTCATCCAGAGAGCCCTGCACCGTATCTCCTCATCTTCCCTGCAACCGTAAATGATGCAAAGTCTGCCGGCACACTGCCTCCCTCACCTCCATCCAGGGCCCCAAACAGTCCTTCCAGGTGAGGTTCAACTGCCTCTCCCTCAACCTAGTTTACTGCATCTTGTGCTCCTGATTTGGTCTTCTCTACAAGAGTGAGACCAAACGTAAATTAAGGGCACATTTCGCCAAGCATCTCAACCTGGCCTATAAGGGCAAGCCTGACCTCCCGTTCACCACCCATTTCAAATCCCCTTCCAACTCCCTCTCCGACATGTTCATCCTCAATCTCCTCCATTGAATTAGATCGTAATTTTGAATTAGATCGTAAATTGAAGGAATACCTCATCTTCCACCTGCGCAGCCTAGAGCCTGGAGGACTCAACATTGAGTTCTCCAATTTCAAATAACCTTCCTTCCCATCCCCGGGATCCTTTTCCAGCTCCACCCCCTTCCATCCCACCTACCGACCTTTCCTTCCGGCTACCAATAGGATTCATTCCTCCCATTGACCAACCAAGTCATACCTACCACCTGTATTCACCTATCATTACCTTACCACCCTGTCCCTTTCCCCACCCGTGACCTTCCCCTCCTTTATCTGCAGCTCTCACTAGCCCCAACCCCAGTCCTGAAGAAGGGTTATAACTGAAACATTGACTTCTCCACCTCCTGATGCTGCCTGGCTTGCTGTGTTCTTCCAGCCTTCTGCTTGCCTACTTAGAATAATTACCATATATACTTGTGTAAGATCGATCTAGTGTATAAGTAACCCCTTATTTTTGGCCATAAAATCTGGTATTTTTCATATACCTTGTGTATAAGTATACACTAGTTGCTCAAGGGTCTCTTCCTGACTACTCAATAATATTTGTGATAAACAATGAGAACAGCTTTTTGCTGTGAATATCAGTTTTTTGATGTAAAGTGTTTATCATGTATAGATTAGATTACATTACAGTGTAGAAACAGGCCCTTCGGCCCAACAAGTCCACACCGACCCGCCGAAGCGAAACCCACCCATACCCCTACATTTACCCCTTACCTAACACTACACTACGGGCAATTTAGCATGGCCAATTCACCTGACCCTGCACATCTTTTGGACTGTGGGAGGAAACCGGAGCACCCGGAGGAAACCCACGCAGAAAACAATGAGAACAGCTTTTTGCTGTGAATATCAGTTTTTTGATGTAAAGTGTTTATCATGTATAATTAACACTTACATGTGATCTTTTATAATAAAATATTATCAGTCCTTATTTTTGTTTTTACTACTTCTCTCTTTTTTATGTCATGAATTGTGTGTTGTACAGTGGATGGCCTGACCACCTGTTGGTAAACTTATTAACTCTTGTACATATGTGTAGACCTGCATGTACTTTACAGTATGGGTAACTGGAATACGGTATGATAGTACTGTTCTACTGTAGCAGGCAGAATGGAGACTGTTATTTTGTAGATAAAAGTTTAGTAATGACCGTAATTATTTTTCCTTTTGTTGCTTATTATTTTATGTAGAGATCTGGTTCTTGTTTGTTCATTTTTTGACTCATGCTGAGTATGAATTTTATCCCCTCATAAACAATACCTCGTGTATTAGTCGACTCCCTAATTTCAGCGGTCTTCAAAACTTGACCTATACATGAGTATATATGGTAGCTGCTTGTTATTGACCAGCACAGACTTGATGGGCTTAAGGACCTTTTGCTGTGCTGTAGGCCTCTATGACTCTGTGGCGTGAACCAGGAGCAAGGATGGACATCATGGACCTTTACGTTGCTCTGTCCTCAGCTTCTGGCCCCCAACCTGTCCATAGTGGGGTCCCTATGGGTCTGGGCCTTGTCTGAGGCCCTGCTATGATTTGAGTAATATTTAGGTTAATTGATTTGTTAACAAACTCAATTGCCTGTTTGTTTTTTTTAAGGCGGGCACTCTGCTGAATCTGGCAGCTGCTCTACTACTGAATTATGGCAAGCTGACATGTTGACATTGGATGTTATAATTTCCACATGTCCAGGACCGCAGAAGTCCTGACCTGCAAACAGGAAATCCAGCCCAACATTTTCTATTCCTTCTGCCTTGTTATGGAAATTGCAGAGTGGCTTTGGGTAATTAGATAGCAGGTTTCATTTTCGCATCAGCACAAACAACTATTTTTTTGCAGCCTCTCACCAAAAGTCAAGTTCAAAGAGATTTTTATAGGGTGTTGACAATTAATTGAGAGATAATTATTAAACATTCGTCTTTTTTTCGCTATTCAGTTTTGAGAACATCAAAATGTTTTAACAATTATTCAGAAAACATGAAGTAGCCAGAAGTTCCAGACAGTTAGAAAGCAATTATATCTGGTCAGGTTATTGTCATACTTTTTTGCCTGTGCTATGTATGGAAGAAGAATTAATTGTGAGAATGCATATAATGCAAAAATTAAAGCCCAGTCAATTGTATTAATGTCCTGAGTGCTGAAAACGTGGTAAATTATTTAATCGAACAATCTCCATAAGTAGCCTCTGAGACACTGCCAAGCCCTAAAAATTGTTGTCACAGCAACTCAGAGGCAGAATTCAGTAGCTTCATTTGGACTGTGACATCAATGGCACTTCTGAATAAAACTGATACACACACACACCAGACAAAAAAAGCAAAGCTTATTTTACATCAGCAGTCTAATTCCATGTCATTGCAGTATTTACTCAGAATCTAATTATGATAAATGTGCACCTTCTGGTTTCTATAATGGGATGGAAAATGACTCAGAAGGACTAGTTCACAAATTATGATGCTTTATACTCTGCAAAAAAAAATTTTTTACTTGAGGGTACAGGTAAATAACAGTCGTAATAATTTAAGACTATTTTGAGCATTTTGTCTCCAAATAATTGTTTATTTTGAGTAGACTGTGAGCAAAAATTAGCTTTGTGTTGCTTATTTGGCTCCTGATGACGCAGTGGTGGTAATTTTGACTTTGTGAGATTGTGTAAGACCATTGTTAGTGTTTATAGAAAGGCAAAACTATCCTCAATAAATATTACAGACTAGAAGGGGCTGCAGGTCCCATTTCTAGTCTGTTCTGAGTTAACTGACCTTTGCTCTTGTGGCAAGACAGATGCAACAATTGGCCTCAGGTCTCCAGAGTTTGGGAGAAGGAATTTCGCCTGTGCCCTTGCTCCTGGCCATTGTTCAGTAATTCTAATGAATCAATATGAACATCCAATGAAAAGCAGATGTGTTGGATTGTGATGCCCTGTTTGACAGATAAACCTGCTGATATTCAAGAACATTCAATCAGCCAGGTATCAATAGAAGCATAACCCATCAAAGAGTCAATGGTGTCGAAAATCTAGTGGTGGCAAGAATATTGGAGAAACTTGTGATGAATATGCTTTCTGTTGCTTACTCTCACTCCAAGGTTACTTTGTAAATTAGCTAACTATGTTATCTATGACACCATCCTTCATTGCACAATATTCAAAGGTAACCAAATGCACAGTGTGAAATATGCTTTCCATTTTCATGTTCCCAACTTAAAACCTCAGAAAGACTTATTAGGAGTAAAAGCTCAAAATCTACTATTATCCATTCATTGATTTTGATGTAAGGATAATCATAGGATGTGTGCAGACTACATCTGATATGCACTTATAGGTTGAGTGCCAAAAAAGTTGAAAAAATTATTCATGTATTTGCAAGATAGACCATGCTGCTTGTCACATACACTAGACTTCATAACGTCTTCGTGAAATAAATCTGTGTGGTCATTTGATATTTTGATTTTCTTCTTATGCCAGGTAATGAAACAACAGGTAGCAACCAGAGGTAACAGAAACAGTTGCAGGACCTAATTGACCATTGTCTTTGCTGGGAACTCAAAAGAACTTCAACTGGACTGCCCTAGAGCAAGTTAGAAATAATTCTAGTTCAGCAAATGATCGAAAGTTAAGCATTTGAAAGACTGCATACAGATTGCAGGCAATGATAAAATGTCTTAAAAAAATACTTGCATGACAAATTCTGTATGAAACTATTCCACTCCTGTGTAGATGTTGTACATTATTGGAACATGGCAAACTGTAAACCTTCTGCTCTTGCTACAAATAAAAAGGGTTAACTCTTTTGATGTCATGGGAAGATCTATTCCTAACTAATATGGAAAGTTGATGCAGTGAAAAGTGTTAAGAAAGCACTTGGATTTATAGTGTGCCTTTTCCCATTCTCAGACTGTCCTGTTGGACATTGCAGACAATTTAGTCACTGTTATTATATAACTAAACACAGCAGCAGGGTTTGAACAGTAAAGTTCTACAAACAGCAAATCAAAGGTTGGCTGGATAATCTGTTTTTGATAGTGTTTAATAGTGCCGGAGAAGTCTCTACTTTTAATTGAAAGGTACTATGAAGACTTTTGTAGTCACTTGAAGCAGCAAATGGGGCTTCAATTTAAAAAAAAAAGCTCCTCTCACGATTGAGCACCCCATTGATACTGCATTTAACTATCAACACACTAAGAATTCTTGTCCTAGTGATCCAATAATGGTAGCATTCAACCCTGACAGAGCTTCAAGTCTCACAGCTAGTGACCTAGGCAATACAGGCAAAGACATCAGCAAGACCAGCCCGATAGCAATCTTCTTCTTCAGTTCCCTGCCTGGTGTTAGGTCTGGCCCACATTACCACGAACTCCGCAACGGGCAGGCTAAGGAGACAGGTCCTGAATTTACCCCAACCAGAATAGGGGGCCGAATCTTCTGCTCTTGGCACTGACCTGATCCAAATTAGCCATCCAGCAGTCTGATCCAGCCAGCTTCAAGGAGGCTGAATTACTAAGGCAATAATGCACGTATGTGGGCGAGAGCCATGGTTCATGACTGTAGAGGCTCCAATTTCATTCCATCATAAGCTGATCAGGAATCTCCCCCCACAGCCAGCTTCTGCTTTCTGGATCAAAACAACTCAGAATATATCATGACTCCTCTCGGGATTGTGGCCATTCACCATGTGATGGTCTTGTTAGAGCCACACTGGAAAGGAAGCCCTTGTGGTTTTTCCATTCCCCATTGAAACAGAAGGTGTTTAGAGCCATGTACATGAATCAATGGTGCTCTCCACACAACATTAGGAGTAAAGCTGGCAAAGCAACATCTAAATGGCCTTGCACAAACCCAACATCTGCATTTGATCCCAGTGTCAAAACCTATGGCACATGGTTAGAATCTGAGTAGAGATCAAGAAAAAGAAAACAAGAGAATGAGACTATGACATGCGTCCACTTTGCAATACAAATGGCAACCAAGCAAAATATTTTAAAAATCAGAGGGAAAATAGAAATAATAATATGAGAGGCAAAGGCAGTGTATGAGGAGATATAAAAATGAAAAGAACTGCGGATGCTGTGAATTAGAAACAAAAACAGAAGTTGCTGGAAAAGCTCAGCAGTTCTGGCAGGATCTGTGAAAAGAAATCAAAGTTAACCCTTCGGGTCTGATTCTGAGGAAGGGTTACTGGACCTGAAACATTAACTTTAGTTTCTCTTCACAGATGCTGCCAGACTTGCTGAGCTTTTCCAACAACTTCTGGTTTTGTTGTGTATGAGAAAATATAGGCAGCTACCATGAAAGGGAACCAAAAAATCTTCTAAGAGCAAAACAAAAGGTAACTGGTAGTAAGAGAGAAAGATTGGAATTTTGGAAGAAAGCACATTGGGAGACAACACAAAACTGTGGGTGAAATCAGACCCTGAACAGTAGAGATCATGGGGAGGCATTTGGGAAAATTTGCTAAGATGTTAAGCAAGGCTGTTCTTGAAATTGAGATGAAAAGCTCACATTTTCCAACCAATTCCTGATGGCAAAACAAGATTCTTGCTAGTGAATAGGGAGAGGCCTATTAACATGGATTATCACTCATTATCATCTTTATCACTGCCTAATTACAATGCAGATTCCCATTGCTTGTCTGCTGGATAGAAACCAGAATGCTGAGAAGTCCAGACATGAAAGTCTGAGTGGATTCTCGCTCTCTCCAGCTCACTACTTGCTCCTCAATTTCAGACAGCGGACAGCACCATCTCAGGGCATGCTCCATGGGTAGTGGCCAAATGCACCTCAGGGCCATGGACATTAACTTCCAAACATACCAGCTTCTCCATACCAGAGGAGGTGCTGGCCTACTAGTATTATCACTGGACTGATGATCCAGAGACCCAGGTATTGACGTTCTGGGGACCTGGGTTCAAATCCTACTGCGGCAGTTGGTAAAATTCATTTCAAGAATTATTTGGAAATAAGAGCTCTATGATGACTGTGACACCATTACTGATTATCAGGGGAAAGCTCCATCTGTTTCACTACAAGGAGGGAAGCTACCTTCTTTATCTGGTTTGGCCTAATGTGACTCAAAGACCACAGCAATGTGGTTGACTCTTAACTTCCCTCTGGGGAATTAGGGATGAGCATTAAATGCTGGCCTGACCTGTGAATTAATTAAATAAAATTATAGCACATCTCCAATCTAATGCTAACATTAGGTTTCTGTATTTCGCTTTGGAGCTCTCACATTGCAAAGCTGCCGTAAGGAGACATTTCGCACTTTGGCAAGCACCCAACTCATGAATTGGATTAGGCTGACTGCTTGCTTGTTTCTTTACCACTCACTGACATGGTTCCAACCCAGGACATTTCTGGCTTACTTTGTTTTTTTGAGCTTTGGCCACTCAGCCAGAGGTTAAGGGCTTCTGTCATGCTTTGTTGTTTAATGCAGACACAAAGTTTATCGAGCTCATTGGCAGTCATCAGTCAAGGGGTTAGAAATGTTACCTTGCAACACCATGATACGTCAGTATTGCCCCTGTACTATGTACCAACCATGTGTGTCCCAAAGGCATTGTATGTGCTTCAAGCAAATTGCCATGGTTCAAAGTCTAGAGGGAGTCCTTAGTCAAGTTCAGGGAGGTATTATTCAGGCACAGTGTGCCAGCACAATTAGTGGAGGGCAGCCTCCAAAATTAGTTCAGGGACTTGGGAAAGATCAGTTGGCTCTTTGAAGTTGTCCTCCTTTTAGGAGTGGAGGGGCTTGATGTCAAGCACCCACCATTGTTCTTCATCATTCAATCCTGTTACAGGCCATTTTCTCCCACAATGAGACAAAGACATGAATTGAGTGAGATAGATGAAAGTGGCTAGTTGAGTGGTGAGGATGGGGCAAAGTAGTGATGTTTCCTGAGTGAATGAGCAGGCAGAACAGAGAGCATGAAGGGTTAATAAGGTGAGGGAGGGTTGGGGTGTGGGGATGATAGTAAGTATGGGAAGGTGTCGAACAACATAGTGATGGGGTGGAGCATGAGCTTTGGTGGGAGTGGAAGTAGTCACAGAGGTGGAGTGAGTGTGAGGTAGCATAGATAAGAAACTGGCATTTACCCTGATGGGGTGGAGAAGGTCATTGACCTTCTTTCAGCACCGCTACACAGGGAGATGATACTGACCAGGAAGGCAATGCCAAATTAGGCTGGCATAGTGTGGTAGGTCTGACTCCTGTAATGATCCCAAGAGAAGAGAACACCCGTCCACTGCACAACCAGGACTTCTAGGTCACTGTCCACAAAATGGTGTGCCAACGCCCCCTTATATGTCATGTCCAAGGCAAATGTCTCTAACCATACAGCGCAGTTCCATACTGCCAGCATTTGACCAGCTGCTCAATGGCCCTTTAAACATGGCCAGCCCACCCGGAGAACTGGGAAATTCCAGCAGTATCAAATATTTCCAACAACAGAAGTGGGATTTTTTAACGAGCAATGGACTAGAAGGCTATCATCAGGGTGTGGTACTTAGTTAATGAAGTGACTTTGGGACTATTGTGTGAGGAAAACGGTCTGTGAAACATGATGAAACTGGCTCGTAGCCAATTCCTGGTCAGATTCAGCCCAAAATGCTCAATTCTAAAGTTGGTTCAGGAACAGAATGACCTGGGGATGTCTGTGCAAAAACTATCAAAGGTGCCATCTTTAAAATCTTTAAAACCATGGGACTTTACGTGTTAGAAGCAGAGACATTGAATACAAAGAAGTCATGCTGAACTTTTGGGAAAAGATAGGTTCCTCAGTTGATGCATTCTTTCAGTTCTGGGCACTGTATAGAGAGAATGCAGTAAATATCTCTGGAAATTATTCCAGGAGAGTGTTCAATTATGTGGAAGAATTAGGTTGTTCTCCTTTGAGAAAACAAACTATTGACAGGAGGTCCATACAGCTGGTCAAAATCATGAGTGGTTTAGACAGAGCAGATTAAGAGAAATAATGCTACCACTGAGCATTGACAATGAGCAAACCAGCCAGCTGCATGTTGCATCTGCTATATGATTGTATAAGGCAGGTAGGCGGAGCAAAACAAGTCTGGGAAGACTAACAAGTCAATTTTTTAAGGTGACCAGCTAAAGAGCCAATAGTGGCAGGAGAAAAAGCTTTATTATGCAGCAAGTGGTTAGGATTCGGAAAACACTGCCTGAGGGTGTTCTGAGGGACAGTTTTTAAATTCATTCATAGGTTGTGGGCACGGCTGGCTAGGCTAACATTAACTGACTATTCCTAATTGGCCTTGAGAAGATGATGTTAGCTTTGTTGATTTTTTGCAGCAGATGGGTTGTAAGTGCACCCAAAGGGCAATTAGGGAGAAAGTTTCAGGATTTTGACTCATTGACAGGCAATGTAGTTTCAAGTCAGAATGGTATATGGTTTGGAGGAGAAATTTGCAGGGGGAGGGGGTGTTGTTTCTGTATGTCTGCTGCCCTTGCCATTCTAGGTGGTACAGTTTGGGGGTTTAAACTTGTTGAAAGAGCTTTGGTGATTTGCTGAAGAACATCTTGCAGATGGTACACACAGCTATCACTGTCTGCTAATAGTGGAATGAGTAAATACTGATGGTGGTGGATGGGGTGCCTATCAAACTGACTATTCTGCCATGGATGGTGTGAGGTTTCTTGCAAGTTGGAGCTGCACCCTACCATGCAAGTGAGGCATCTTCCAACAGACTCCTGGCTTGTGACTTGTAAATGGTGGACCGGCTTTGTGGAGATCCAAGTTGAGTTACTCACTGTGGAATTCCAAGCATCCCCCTACACTTATAACCACAATATTTATATGGCTGGTCCTGTTCAGGGCTGCTGGGAAAGGATATGAAGTGGAAATAGCTGAGTTGGTTTTGTGGAAAACCAGCACAAGCACAGTGGGCCAAATAGCCTGATTCATGCGGTATTAGACTTATGATTCTATGATGAAATTTGTACATACAGTTAGTTCCAGACTCATATTCCAGTAACTGTAAATCAGTAGAGCTAGGCAAAAACATCCTGAAAAATTATGCAACACATGCATGAATTTATCACCTGTACAGATTTCCTGCAATCAGCACTCATGAGACCATAGCACAGCAAGTGAGCCTGAAGCAGATGTAGGCTACAAATAGACATTTTATTAAAGAAAAGCCAAACATACTGAATGAAATTATTGACTACAATGGAGCACAAGAGCAGTGCTTGCATAACAACTACAGAAAGGACACAATTGTGTGATAAGAGTTAAAGCTATGGACAAGAAAGGCATATGAAAGTCACATTTTGAAACATCGACTCAACCTCCAAAAATATGCAGCCACTATTTGTATAAAATGACTTTGTTAGATTACATTTATTTTTAAAAGAATATGACATGCTTTTCAATCAGAGGCAATGGGCTGCTGCTTGCAATGCTAGCAGACGTTAGTTTCCATACCTGCTGACTTCACATGCGAGGGTCTATTGCTTAGCATAGGAAAATAATAATCATTCTCTACCTAATGTATGTGGCTTTTTAAAAACTCTTTCATGAAATGTAGGCATTATTGGCAATGTCAATACGGGTTGCTCATCCCAAATCACCCTTGAGAAGGTGATGGTGAGCTGTCTTCTTGAATTGCTGTATTGTGACAGTGTGACACAAGTAATGGTATCTGTGTGGATAGTGTGTATGTGTGTATATCTGTGTGGATGGTGTGTGTATGCCTGTATCTGTGTGGGTGGTTTGTGTACGTGTGTATCTGTGTGGGTGGTGTGTGCGTGCGTGTGTGTGTTGGTGTGGGTGATGTGTATGTGTCTGTGTGGGTGGTGTGTACGTGTGTGTGT